>NC_088238.1:23261611-23494111 GCF_036934945.1 Oncorhynchus masou masou
CGAGCGCCATTCTCCTTGCGGAGATGGTGCTAAATTCATCATCACGGTCGGTCCCTGGGATTGGGCTGGCCAACACGATTCGTTTTGCTTGGAAGGAAAAGGAGTTGGAGCCTTTAGGACGAGAATCTTTTGGAAGGATTATATTGATGGGGATTCTAAAGCTGACGGTGAAGGACGTGTTTTGTTTCCAAGGCAACTCGTTGGAGGGAGCATACGACGTCGCGCTATATACAGAAGAAAAACACGATGATATCCTGAGAAGGGCAAGAGCAGTGGGAGGTGAGAGGCCGATGTGCCACTACGAAATATCAAGCCTGGCGAAGAATAACTTTAGGGTTGTAACTGTTAACATTTACAACCCTTACGTTAAGGATGAAGAGGTGAGGGCTTTTCTGGGGAGAGCATGGATAATGTTTCCTCAGCTAGGCACCTCAAAGATTCCCTTGGGTTTTGGAATGGGAGGAGAGGTTTCCAGGCCCTTCTCAGGGAGGACCCAAAGGGACATGGTGGCTACCTCCATCCTCCTGCTATGTTCTCCCTTGGGGCTGACAGGCGGACATTGTTTTATGCACGTCAGCCCCCATTTTGCAGGCGCTGTATGGCCTACGGACACATTTTTGCCTCGTGCAGCATGAGAAAATGCAGATCTTGTGGATCTGAGGATCACGAGGCGAGGGATTGTGACAAGCCTAAGACATGCCATGGGTGTGGCTCGTCAGCACACCTGTGGCGGGGGTGCCCGGCCCGTCAGAGGTCATATGCGTCTGCGGCTGGGGGGGAGCAGGGAGCGGGGATGGGGGAAGAAGAGGAGGGGAAGGAAACACGCCTCATGACAAGAATACAAGTCCAGAGGGGAAGGCCACAAGGAAGGAAGAGGAGCAAGAAGCGGCGGATGGAAGAGAGAAGGAAACGGAAGGCACGGGAGTAGGAGAACCAGGAAAAGCGGTGGAAGAAGGCAACCGAGTGGAGGAGCATGAGAGAGAAGAAAGCGAGGGAGGAGTGGTGGAGAAGAAGACGGTGGAAGAGCAAGTGGACTGGGGGGAAAGTGACATGGTGGAAGAGATGAGGGGTATGGTGGAGGAGCTGGCGGGGGGGTGGTATCTCTCCACTGCCGCCATCACCAAAGAAGAGAATGAAGAGGAGGGTGCGATTGGCCGACAGTGAGGGGGAGGGGATGGCCAAGAGAGTGATGGGGGTGGGAGAAACCTCTGGGTTGCTGCTGGTTTCCCAAGACTCTCAACTTCATTTGGGTGGGGACACACCTAACAAGACTCAGGACTGGGTACAGGAGGAGGTGGGGAGTGTTTTGTTTGGGGACTCAGCCTCCCCAATTTTTTTCCAAACCAGCTGCAACACTGGGGAGGGGGAGGATTGTGGGGGTAGACCCAGGGTGCAGGGCACCCCGAAGCCAAACACTATTCCTGCATCCTGGGATGGTGTGATGGAGGAAGAGGGGGGGATGTCGGGATTACGGATGGTGTTCTCACCGGTAGATATGGAGCAGGGGAGCATCGGGTGAGTCTCCTGTTTTTTTTTTCTGTCTGAGTTTAGAATTTGAGTGTATTACATGTTTTATTTTTTTCATGGAGTCTAATTTTACTTTTATTAGTTTAAATGTAAGGGGTTTAAGAAATATTGTTAAGAGGAGGGTGGTTTTTAGTTATTTGGAGGGTGTGGGTTTTGTTTTTTACAGGAGGTTCACCTGAGGGATGGAGGGGATGTTAGTAGATTTAAGAGGGAGTGGGACAAGGGGGAGTCGGTTTGGGGTGTAGGGGGGGTGCACTCATCGGGGGTAGGGATTTTGTGTGGGCACAGGGAGGTAAAAGTGGAGGATTCTTTTGTGGTAATGCAGGGGAGGGTTATAGGGGTGGATGTCACGATAAGGGATTGTAAATTTAGATTAGTGGTGGTGTATGGGCCACAGGTGGTGGCAGACAGGAAGGAGATGGTGGACTGTCTGACGCCCCTGTGTGTCACAAATAGGAAATTAGTGATAGGGGGGGATTTTAATACAGATTTAGGAAGAGGGGGGATAACAGTGCAGGCGCCATTGCTAGGCTAATGGCTTGCCATGGTCTGGTAGATGGTGGTATGCACACTACTCCGAAAATGGACGGTCCTACATGGCGTAACTCCAGGGGGGGGTTGAGCGGAGGCTCGATTATATTTTTGTACCCAGGTCTTTGGGACAGTTGTCGGGATGTGCTGGAGGAGCAGGCTTTTGTTGACGGGTTTTATGTTTTCTTTAGGAGGCTTGAGGGTCTCCGGTCCATGTGCGAGGGGGTGTTAGAGTGGTGGGAATTAGTTAAGGTGAGGATTAGGGCTTTTATAATAGGGTATTGCAAGAGGAAAAAAAGGGAGGAGAGGAGGGAGGTGGATCGTATCCAAAGGTTAATTGAACTCGAATACGAGGCAGGCAACCTCGGCGGGTCGTTTGACTGGGAGAGATCCTCAACCCTAAAGTCGCAGCTCAGGGAGTTGCAGGAGCGGAAGGCTCGAGCTTTCCTGGAGCGTGCGCATAGCGGCTTTCTAGAACATAATGAGACTTGTTCTGCTATGTTCTTTAAGTTGGTTAGGGCAAGACAGAGTAGGAAGGTAATGCATGGTGTTAGGGAAGAAAATGGTAGTATAGTTAGAGAACCAGAGGATATGGTCAGGGTGACAACTGATCATTTCCAAGGTTTATTTAAGGAAAGGGAAATAGATGTAGAGCAGGGAAATGTGTTTTTAGAACACTTGTCCAGGCGGTTGCCGGAGGACATTAGAGAAGTGATGGAGGCCCAGATTTCACTAGAAGAGGTTGAGAGCGCTCTTATGAGGATGGGAAAAGGGAAGGTGCCTGGGATGGATGGGCTGCCGGCTGAGTTTTATCTCAAGTTTTGGGGTATACTTGGACCAGTGGTCCTCGAAGTCTTGAAGGCCATCCTTGAGACGGGGGTCCCGGGGGGATCAATGGCTGTTGGTGTGCTGTCACTTTTATATAAGAAGGGGGAAGTAACTGACCTTGGCAACTGGCGGCCATTGACCATGCTGTGTGTAGATTACAAGCTACTTGCAAAGGTTTTAGCAGACCGGTTGCGCACAGCCCTTCCCTACGTCGTTCATGAGGATCAGACGTGCGGGGTAGAGGGCAGCTCTATTAGATGGAACCTACAGTTAATCAGGGACTCCATCGCTTTGGTTGAAGATAGAGAACTGCCTTTTATGGTAGCAGCGCTAGATCAGACGAAAGCCTTTGATCGCGTGAATAGATCCTTTTTATTCAGAGTGTTAGGTCGATTAAGATTTGGGGAGAAGTTTATAGGATGGATTCGTACATTATATGTCGGAGCGGGGTGCCGAGTTAGTGTAAATAGTCACTTGGGTGACGTTTTTGACCTCTGGGGTCAGGCAGGGGTGCCCACTCTCGGCTCTCCTCTTCGTTCTGTACATGGAGCCTCTGGGGGCTGCCATTAGGGCAGACACATGGGTGGAAGGTCTGCTGATCCCTGGAAGTGGTGGACTGCGTGTTAAGATGACGCAGTACGCCGACGACACTTCCTTGTTGTTGTGCAAGGACTCGTGCCTGACAAGGTCCCTTGCCATCTTTGGGGATTTCACTCGAGCGTCGGGAGCAGTTCTGAACCATGCAAAGTCTTCCGTCAAGTTTTTCGGAAGATGGCGCGGTAGAACGGATGTGCCTGGGGGGGTTATCTCTCTGTGAGGGGGCCCTGAGGATTCTCGGGGTCCATTTTGAGACCTCCAGCTCAGCGACGCTAAACTGGAACATGCATATCGCAGTGGTACAGAGGAAGCTAGCAATGTGGAAAGCTAGGTATTTGTCTTTTATGGGCAAAGTCCTGGTCCTAAAGGTGGATGTGTTGCCGTCGCTTTTGTATTTGGCATACATCTACCCATTGCCGGCTTGTCTGAGAAGGCCTCTAGTGAAGCTTGTGTTTCAGGTTATGTGGAGTGGCAGGTATGAGTGGGTCGCCAGGGCACGCATGATTTGTCCCATCAGGGAGGGAGGTAGGGGGGTACCACATTTCCCCCTCAAGCTGGACACAATTTTTGTTTCTTTCTTGTTAACGGAGCTTGCTCAGCCAGTGATACACCCGTCCGGTTACCTTCTGCGGGTATTTTTCTCGTATCAGGCGAGAAGCATAATGGTGTGGTCTAACACGGGTCCTCGGGCGGAACAGCTGCCGTGGCACTTTGGTCATGCGGCCAAGTGGCTGCGTGCGCACCCAGAGGTTGAAGTTGCCCGAGTAGGTTTAGATCATAGGCACCAGTACGATGAGGTCAGTAAGGCAGAGAGTCCTGCGCCTGTAGTAGGCATCTCGGAAGTGGTCTGGGAGGGAGTGCAGGTGAGGGGTCTGGACAACAGGCTCAAGGACCTGAATTGGTTGAGCCTTCATAAGTGTTTGCCGGTACGTTCCATCTTGTACCAGTATAGTTTAGTGCAATCCCCCACCTGTCCAAGATCCTCTTGTGGCAGGGAGGAGACTGTGCGCCATGTCTTTTGGGACTGTGCCTTTGCTGGAGTAGTATGGGCTAGGGCACGGGTGTTGTTAGGTTTGGTAAAGGGGGATTTTGTATTGACGTGGGCCAGGTTAGAGAGGGGTGTAGGGAGAGCGAGAGGGACGGATAGGGACAGGTTTCTGCTCTGGCTTCTCATGAGTCTCTTTAAACGGGGGCTGTGGGAAGCAAGGCTGAACATGGAGAAGACAGGGAGAGATTGGGGGGTGGAAGGGATAGTGAGGAGAGTGGAAGGAGATTTGAGGGGGAGGATGAAGAGGGAGGAGAGGAAGTGGGGGCAGCATGCTGCTCGGGAGAGGTGGAAGGGGGGTTTAGGGCTGGGTGTCATTTAGATTTGTAAGAGGATAGATTAGGGACAGGGAGATAGGGGAAGATATTTTGTTGGGTGACGGGGAGGGAAGATGCTCCCCTGAGATTTTGTTTGGGGTTTATGTTAAGTTTAGTTTAATTAAAAATACCATTATTTGAGTATGTATGTAAATTATGAGTTGTAAAGAATGAATGGTATTGATGATAATAAATTATTTTTTATAAAAAAAAAAAAACAGGCTGTATAGGTTTTCACGTTCCGTTTGTTGTTTTGTATTTTTCATGTCTCGTTCATTTTTTCATTAAAGAACATGAGTAACCACCACGCTGCATTTTGGTTCGCTCCTCCGTTACAACATCATTTTCTGTTTAAAGGCACAGTCAACTTAGTGTATGTTAACTTATGACCCACTGGAATTGTGATACAGTGAATATAAGTGAAATAATCTGTCCGTAAACAATTGTTGGAAAAATGGCTTGTGTCATGCACAAAGTAGATGTCCTAACCGACTTGCCAAAACTATAGTTTGTTAACAAGAAATGTGTGGAGTGGTTGAAAAACTAGTTTTAATGTCTCCAACCTAAGTGCATGTAAACTTCTGACTTCAACTGTATATATATATATATATATACATACACCTATACACTTTTTTATGTACCTTTATTGTTCCCCGCAAACCCTACCACCCCTCGGCCCAATAGGAGTAAACTAATAAACAATATCACCTAGGCTTCTATCTTTAATTTATACATACTTTACACATTTTACAGACACAATCTATTTTACAATAGTTAAATTTGGTTTGTTTTTTGTTCTGGCCTTCCTCTATTTCTGATGTCTATCCAGTTTCTATTTGTATCTGTGCTGTTTCACAACAGTTCTGAACCTATGTACATTTCACAGACCACGAATGTTTTACATTTGTTATCTTGCTGTTATTAGTCCCCACCATTCAGCTCCATTCAACCCCTCCCATCTATCTCTTAACGCCATCCATTCTGGATTTCTATTAGCCATATATTTCTGAACTGTGCTGTGATGCTTCACAAAAGTGCTGAACCTTTCTATTCTCATAGTTTCTACAGATTGTAAATGAAAGATAAACATTTTTGCTAAAATAATTATTATATTATTGATCAATTGACTGTGATTTTTCAAATCACCAGTATTGCTATCTGTAGCGTTAATTCTAGGTAAATGTTGAAGTTCTTCAGCCATTTCTGGACGTGTGACCAAAAACGACCTAAATATGGACAGTACCAAAATAAAGGATCTAATGACTCTGCCTCCTCACAGCAAAATCTGCAGAGCTGGGAAGATTGTTCTTACTAAACAAGATTTTCTTTCTAAACAACACTAACTGTGCTCCCGTCTCTTGCCTGGTAATTTTCTTGACAGCACAAATATTACACCTAAATGTGCATAAATACACACTCACACTGGCATATTAACTGATATTATATTCAGATTGGGCCTTGAGCTTACCTGTATTTGTCATGATAATCCTTGTCACGATAAATATTAATATTGTATTTCAACACAACATTTGTGAAAGTCCCCAGTAGGCAGATTTAGATCACTTCCTCTACAGCTGAGGGAGGTTTTTGTACAGCTCTGTATCACTGTGTGATCGGAGCAGCTTCATGCTGCTGACAGTAGTAATCTCCTGCATCTTCAGCTTGAACTCCACTGATGGTCAGGGTGAACTCAATATCATATCCAGTGCCTTGATATCGACCAGATGTTAAACCTGTGTTAAAGTCGATGATGAATTTAGGAGCTTCTCCAGGTTTTTGATGGTACCAGGCTAAGTCATCGTCAATGGCACTACTGGCTTTACAGCTGATCGTGGCAGACTCTCCAGACTGGACCATGACAACTGCAGGAGTCTGGGTCAATAGAATGTCCCCAGCACAGCCTGGAAGAGATAAACAAATATGAATTTGCAGTCATTGATTTAGATTTAACCTGTTTCAGTTCAAATATGAATATTAGAATAAAGACTTTCTGTTCAAATTAGGATAATAATATTAAAATAGAATGCTTTAAGGTCAATTACTGAAGTAATTCCTAACTTACCATTTGTGTAAAATGCAAGGACCAAGATAGTTATGGAGATAAAAGTCATTTTTGTCTTATGTTGTGTGGCTTCTATAAAGCACACGTTTAACTCACAGGACTTTAAACACTTTAAGAACACTGAAGCATGTGCTACCAATGCAAATTGTCTTCATATGCAAATGGGCAACAGTCTGGTGATACAGGACACCTGTGATATGAACGCGATTGACAACTCATCAGTGAGATGACCAGAATTTTTGTGTGGTTTATTTATTCATAAAAAAAGCAGTATCAATACTGTCCCATATTGTAAGACAGACACTAATATAAAAACATTGTCTAGATATATTTTTGTTCACTTTAGTTACAGTATCTTCCTTCCCTTGTAAATACATCTGGCACCTTGTTTTTCTTGTTCTCCATGCGTTTCGTACCATCTCCCCTATTGGCTCCTAACGTCCGACACAGACAAAATGTACTTTGTTAAGTAACCTTGTGTGTGCCTGATCAAAACCTTACAACGAGTAACAAGTGAGTGATTTGTCACATGAGTTGTACGTTCATCCTCCTCCGTGATGTCTGACTCATATATGCTACCAACCACTCTGTGCACTCTCACCGAGCAACTTTTGTTGTCACAAGATCTCACAGACACTCTCCCTCGCTTACACACACACACACACACACACACACACCCACCCACACACACATCCACGCGCACACACACACACACTATGTGACTGAGTGTCTGACTGAGTGACAGTGGACTGGTCACACAATGCTGTCCTTGTGCCGTAAACAAAAGGTCAGATGAATCAAAGCATATGAATCACAGACTGTCTCTCCTCTCAGGCTCTCAGACATACTTCTAATCCATATCACAGCCAAATATCCTCCTCATATCCTTGGATACTACACTGGATATTGATTCACAATCTATTTGATAACATTTATGATAAATATTTAGCTGGAAATGTTAGGGAATCAGCACAGAGACGTTTTTGTGAGATGGTGCTTGGTACTTGAAGAGGCTCAGGGCAGGTTATGAACGGAAACGGGACTACAACTCTTTAAAAAAAAGTGATTCCCCCATTTAGATAGACCACAAATATCAAACAAGTAAGAGTTTATAAAATGTGTGTGTGCGTGCGGGTGAGTGACAGAGAGTAGTGCCTGTAGGCGGCCCTTGCGACACTAGTCAGCCGGACCCTGGTCTATAGTATTTACATGTCATCATGACAAGTCCTCTGCCTGAAGAAAGAAACATTGGATTTCAAGTCTTCCTCATTAACTTCTCAAGTTCCATATGAAGAGCAAAGTGAGTAGAAATCCACATTTTTATGTATTATCAGATTTTCCTGAATATTTTGTGATTTTTGTTTTTAGAACGTTTCTAGAATTAACTTGAGGGTTGATGAGAAAGTGAAGTCATATACAGATTCAGAAAAGAAAGCCATGTACGGAGGGTCTGGGAAAGGAAAGTCTTCCCTTTCTGATGTTCTTCCTCTGTCAGATTCGGACGACCACGTGTGTCCTATTTCTGTTCACAAGTCTTGGAGTATGCTCAGGAGGATTTGGGAATCCTGTCACAGATGACGTGAGCAGGCTGATGTTATTGGTAAGAACTTCTACATACTCTAACCTGAACTCTACTATGCAAAACTAGTCTGGTGATTATTTAGAGTTTATTTCATCCTAAAAACAACTTTAAATCTCTTCTTTTGATACAGAAAAATGGGCCAAATAATACAAATTTATTTTTTTCAGAAACACAATATTCCAAAGGATTATAACATTTCTATGCATTATATTCCCAAAGAGAGGGTGAGTAGAATTTCTCAAAAACAAAACATCATGCAGAAACTTTTAGAAGGAGAGAAGTTGGGTGGTCTTAAACTTTGGCAGCATTTTTGTAGAGGAACATTTTTGTTTTATTTACAATCTGTAGATTGGAATCATATGTAACCTAGTCGGTTTTCTCCCTTTTCTTACTCCAGAGTGGTGTGTGCTGGGTTCTACTGAATATCTATCCACTGGAACAAAGCCTCAGGGAACTGGCCCGGGTGTTTGGTGCCATTTCTTCCAACAAAGATAATATTGAGATCTTCATCACCATGCTGCAAAATCTACGCTTCAAATTTGATCATGAGGAGCTGGTAATGCCTGTTAGTTCTGCCAAATGTAGATCCAGTTACTGTAGACCCAGTTACTGTAGACCCAGTTACTGTAGACCCAGTTACTTTAGACCCAGTTACTGTAGACCCAGTTACTGTAGACCCAGTTTATTGACCGTATTAAGTGGTGCAACCATCCTGATGTTTACTTTGTTTGTCTGTACTTCCAGGAGGCAACAATGCAAGTCTTTAAATGCCACTATAGGGCGGTCAAATGGCCATCTGGGCAGTATTTCGACTATATCAGAGACATTTTGAATTCTGCAGCTCAGGGAGAAGGAGGATTCCGCTGTGTGCCTCCACCCTGCCCTGCCCCTACTACACCAGGTAAGAAACACGCCCCAACACACAGTGTCGATTCAGCCCCAACATACAGCATTCACAAGTCTCTTCCTCACAGAGCATGTTGTTGTCTCTCTCAGGAAGTGAAGCACAGGATCATGAACAGACTCGGTCAAGGGGGAGTCTGCTGTCCCTGCTTCCGATCCCAGTCACAGCCTGCGTGTTCCTCATTGTGTGGGCGGTAAGTTAACAATGTGAATGGCTTGCTCAGGCTGTATGACAGAGACTGGCCAAGAAGACCTACAGGGTGTGCAGACTCTTGTTCCAGCCCAGCACTACTACTACACACCTAAATCAACATTTCAACTTATCATCAAATGTGTTAGTACTTGGCCAGAACAAAAGCCTGCACACTGGCTCTCCAGGACTGAAGAGCACTGGTGTATGGTATTGAATGATTCAACGTGATATTCTGTTCCATAGATTAAATCTAGAAGAGGAGGCTCCCCAGAGAGTAACCTTGAGAGAGGCCATAGAAGGCTGTCCACTGATGTGGAACGGACCATAACCATCCCTATTCCACCAGTCACCAGTCCAACTGACACACCAATAATGGGGGAAGCCTGATCACCACTGAGGGAGCAGAAGAAGCCAACATCAAGCACTGCATAGAGATCAGAAAGCTCCCCGTCTGGACTAGTGTCACTCTGGACTGGTGTCACTCTGGACTGGTGTCACTCTGGACTGGTGTCACTCTGGACTGTTGTCACTCTGGACTGGTATCTCTGATTCTTCTTGGGTGATATCCCTGAGAGAACAGAGCTGAAATCTCTTATTTGGTATCTTTGACATATCGGAGTTGATATCTCTATAATATATGGGCTGATATAGGGTCTCACTTAAACAAGGGACAACGGCAATAAGACATTAATCAACCGCTTACTAGAACTATATAATTTGGACTGTCATATATTTTGACACAACACCATGTATCGCAGGTTCCTACCTTGTCTATGTCTGTCTAATCAGAGATTTTGACATTACACAACATCAGAGACATTCTCTACTGAGACTGGACTTTGTTGTTGCCTAAATATCTATTGCTGCTGTGTGGCCACAGAGTGTGTGCTGACACTTTTTTTGTCTCACCCCCTCTTTGAGTCACATCATCAGTGTGTGTGACCACAGTATGACAGTTTAACTGCCCGCTGTGTGTGTGTGTGTGTGTGAGTAAGCTACCCTGCTCTGGATGATCTCAGTGAGGGCCATAAGAGGGGCTTGTTCTCGTCACAAAAGAAAAGAGCCGTAGGCTGAAGGAAATACCAGTTCCATGCTAACCGACAGAGACAGATCCTTATGAATCAAAAACCGTTTGATCCTCAATCCCCAGACAGCAGGAAACCATGTTTCTCTGCCATCTCCTCTCATGTTGCACTCTCACACGCATTATGAAGCCTTACCACTGGGCACAGACGTCAATTCAACGTCTTTTCCAAGTTGGTTCAACTTAATTTTATTGAAACGATGTGGAAACAACATTGATTCCATCAGTGTGTGCCCAGTGGGATAGTACTGACTGATTTCAAGCATAAGTTATGGCTGATTTTTAACTCCCCTCTAGTGGTCAGATACAATAACTATACTTGGTTCCCTCAGCACCTGCAGTAGGTCCCAGCTGTAGCAAGACAGTCACTGTGCAGTCTGACTGAGGGAGGTTTTTGTACAGATCTGTATCACTGTGGAACACCTAGACACTTTATGTAGATAGTGTAGTGTAGTGTAGTGTAGGTAGTGTAGTGTAGATAAAGTGTGTATGTAGATAGTGTGTGTATGTAGATAGTGTATGTTGTAGATTGTGTATGTAGTGTATGTACTGTAGTGTAGATAGTGTATGTGGTATAAATTATGTAGATAGTGTATGTAGTGTAGTTTAGACAGTGTATGTAGTGTAAATTATGTAGATAGTTTATAGTTTATACAGTGTAGATGGTGTATGTAGTAGTGTAGTGTAGATAGTTTATGTAGATACTGCATGTAGACAGTGTAGGTCGTGTAGTGTAGATAGTGTATGTAGTGTATTTAGTGTATGTAGCTAGTGTGTGTAATGTAGATAGATAGTGTATGTAGACAGTGTATGTAGATAGTGTAGATAGTGTATGTAGATTGTGTAGGTTGTGTATGTAGTGTAGATCATGTGTGTAGTGTAGGTAGTGTAGTGTAGATAGTGTATGTAGATAGTGTATGTAGTGTAGTGTTGATCGTGTATATAGACAGTGTAGATAGTGTATGTAGTGTAGATAGTATATGTAGTCTATGTAGTGTAGGTCGTGTAGTGTAGATAGTGTATTTAGATCATGTAGGTAGTGTATGTAGTGTAAATTATGTAGATAGTGTAGGTATGTCGTGCAGCTAGTGTATGTAGATAATCTATGTAGATAGTGTAGATAGTGTATGTAGTGTACATTATGTAGATAGTTTATATAGTGTATGTAGTAGTGTAGTGTAGATACTGTATGTAGTGTACATGTGTCTCATGTTTTAGTCCAGCGTCATTCACAGTCTCATTCACAGATCTAGCAGTTAGTAATCTGCTCATGAAAAAAAGTTTATATAATGCCAGAAGATTGCATCAATTTAAATCAGACATTTGGTTAAAGGTCCATATGAGGACTTATTTTGGGGCTGAAGTGATTGTAACTTTGAAGTAATGTTGAGGTCATAACATATTTTGTTTTAATCCTATGGATCTTGCTTTGCATATGGACAGGTATTGTGTTTCAAAACATCAAGTAACTTTAATTTACACTTTCAGGCCATGACAAATATAACAAGTCATAACCATGATGATGATGATGATGGTCATGTGATCTGAATGATTGCTTTGTAACCATATTGTATCACATCACAGTTGACCTCCTCTAGTGACCAGTGTTCTATGTCACTGTCTCTTCCCCCTCAGACACTGCAATCTGACCGAGGGAGATTTTTGTATGGCTCTTTATCACTTTGTGAACATATTACCACTGTGCCAAACTCTGACAGCAGTGATCTCCTGCATCTTCAGCCTGGACTCCACTGATGGTTAAAGTGAAGTCACTATGAGATCCACTGCCGCTGAATCTAGATGGGGTCCCAGACTGAAGTGTTGTAGCATAGTAAATAAGGAGTTTAGGAGGTCCTCCAGGCAAGACGGTGAGAAGAGGTCCCTGCATTATACACATTACTGCTGTTTACAGGTCAGATAGACTGTCTGTCCTGGGAGAACAGCTTTCACTGCAGGAGTCACAGTGTACTGTCCTCTGGATTCTGAAAAACTGAATAAAAACATTTCTATGAATGAAATATTACATATAGTAATGAATAGTTCTGAATATAAATATGATTATTGATATACATTACTGTGGTGTAGATTTAATTAATTTTCAACAATAAAGTCAGCAGCAAGCAAGTGTCCAGATGAAGATGGTGATAAAAGTCATGGTTGTTGTGTGTTCTGTTGTCATGAAGGACAGCTCTCAGTCATGAAGTGTTAAACTCACAGGGCGGTAAACACTCAGAGCTGGGGGAGATGCATTATTCAAATGAATGTTTTAAGTCTATTTCCGTTTCCAGGAAGGCCCACATCTTTAGAATGTATTTTATCCTGCATGTGCTCATTTTTATAACATCAAACAGCAACTCTTTAACCATATCACTAATGTATGACGTTTGTTAGGCACACCAACATTATATCGTTATTCTGATGATGATCAGATATAATGGACTGGCTGTTCACTCATGCTTGGTCTCTGATGTAAGTTCCTCTAATCAGTTAGTGAACACTTCTCTAAACTAAAGCTGGTAGGATTCCTCTGGTAGTGTTGTCTGTCCTCTGTGACTTTACCACCACTGTTAAATCTGAGATCAACATGTTTAATAAAGGAATATACAACATGGATCACTATCACTACTGCTGCTGCTGTTGTCTTTCATATGGACAATATGGAGGAATACTAGCAACACTGATCTAATGCTGGACTGTGCTTCCAGACTAGGAGAACACTTGATACACAGAGGAAGGAAAAATACTACTATCTGAATTTAAGACACAATTCATATTTGTATTATCTAGAAACAGCTAATATGAAGTGTTTGTTCTACCTGGAAGATGGTAAAGTGTATTTGTGTTTTAGTGTGATTCTGTATGAGTGATCTTCACTGTAACAGCTGCAGCAACACAACACAGAGAGGTTTTTGTACCAGCAGTAATAGGATTGTATCACTGTGGTACACTTTTGGTAGCGGCACCAGACTAGATGTTGGAAGTAAGTAAACACCAAATTAACCGTTTTATACACCTTTTGATGTTGTGAGTCAATTTCTCTATCAATTTAGCCTTTATACTGAGGATATGTTTTCATTAAAAAAAATTGTGATAAGAGTGATTAGTCTACATTTTACATTAGTTGTATGAATAAACATACGTCACCAATTAGGAAATGTACATGAAAAAGTAGGTTTTGCTAAATGTTATGAAAAACAAAACAAAAAACAACTTATTTAAAATTAAGAAGATAAAATAGTATATGGCAAGTATTCATACCATAGTGGAGTTAATGATTTGAACCACAGACGACAGAAATTCAGCTTGTCCAATAGTCAGGAGGTTTTTGTACCAGCAGTAATAGGGGTTGTATCACTGTGGTTGACCTTTGGTAGCGCCACCAGACTAGATGTTGGAAGTAAGTAACAATCTCGCTTGATATTTCTTTCTGATTACACTTATAAAGTATGTTAATCTTAAATTATGTCTCTATACAAATATAGAGATTTTAGAAGAAAAAAATGATCTATACATTTTGCTTTGACGGAGTCTTCTTTCAACAGTTTATTGAATCAAAATGTTAAATTGTAGGTGTTTATTTACATGTCTGTTTTGTATGATTGCAGAATATAACTCTTAATTCTGGTAAAATAACTATTTAATAGTATTGGATATAGTAGTCATTATTGTTGCATTGAGTTCATGGTAGCCTTCACTTTTAGTGTGAATACGAACGGTCTCAGTTATGTTTGTAACATACTTCATGATCTAAAATGCTTGATATTTTATAAAAACTAATTTATGCTCTAATTCTGCAAATACTATAAATATGAGTAGGCTATTTTGATCAGATCCATTCCTAAACAATATCTGTATAACATGTATAACTGACACCATATGACTAGCAACTCTAGTTATTTTACCACTTTATACTTGTTTGGTTCATCAATCTGCTTTGTATCATATTACTTTAGTGTTTTCTCCACATCTTTCAAACAATCTAACTTTATATTCACATTTAGAAGGTATTTCCAATTCACTTTATTTTGATGTGTACTTTGCTGAAGAGAATCTCTTAGTGTAGCTGTACTTGATGTAGTTACTTAGTTGATGTGTTCTGTTTGTTCCAGGTAACAGTGCCCCCACCCTCACCGTCCTGCCCCCCTCTAGTGAGGAGCTGTCCAGTACAACAACAGCCACACTGATGTGTCTGGCCAACAAGGGCTTCCCCTCAGACTGGACCATTAGATGGAAAGTGGACGGGACCAGCCAGAAGCAGGAGACCAGTCCCGGGGTCCTGGAGAAGGATGGTCTGTACAGCTGGAGCAGCACCCTGACCCTCACTGCCCAGGAGTGGACCAAGGCAGGAGAGGTGACCTGTGAAGCCCACCAGAGCTCCCAGCCTACAGTCACCAAGACCCTGAAGAGGGCTGACTGTTCTGGGTAGGACCCACCAGTCACACACCCCTGTGGAGAGAGGACGCTGGTTCCTCGGCTTTGACTCTGTTCTGAGATCAGATGTTCTCTGTCTTATTGATCACTGACATGTAGACTAACAGAGGGCTTTGCTTGAGTCATTGTGTCAATCCTCTCTGTAGACTGAGATTGTATCAGTGTTAGATTTGATGTGTTCTGTTTTATTACTTTTAGATACTGTAGGAATGATTGCTTTGATGCTTTGATTAATAGACAAAAATAAAGACTTCTCGTTGGAACAAAGCTTTTTGTTGTCAGTAATTTGATTTTAGTCTTAAAAGTTGAATGAAATAGAAATAGATTCATAAAACGTATCAGACCTAAATGTCACTGCTTAGTTATTTAAGTTCTCACTTGAAACAAGATCGTCATCAAACTGTAGTTCACAGCAACACAAGATGCTACGATGTTTACAGATGAACAGAAGAACTATCCACTTGTAGGAGATTGTACGCTTTATTAATATTTCCGAAATGTTTTTGACCTGCTTGACTTCTAGACTTATAAAGACAGTAATCTAAAATGTTATCGAGATCTTGGACTCTCACCAATGTAATCATACCGGCATTTAGCCCACCTGGGGACAGAATGAGCATCTGGTGACAGTGCTGCTCTATTCTAGGACAAGCAGAACCACCCAGCCCTGTCTACGTACATTTCAGTTTCAATCCCACAGTTCCCAGTCTAGTTTCATTTTCACTGCCTGGACTGGGCCAGATGTGAGTGGGTGGACTCATTTTACTGTAACCTCTATGGTGGATTCAAGGAGGGAGACATTCTTACAATGAATAAAGCACCATTTAATAGATGACAAATAAGATGGGTATTACTAAAGATAGACATTGACCGTTACTGACATGTGTCTAATGTCTGAGCTCCACATCTTTTTGCTTTCATACAGGGGAAGTAGGGGCAAATGTTTTGACTCTTGTAACTCGGTGGGGTTACTTTTTTTGTTTACACTTTGGTGTCATGACAATGTAGTAATAATCATCTGTAATTTAATCAGGATGATGATGACGGCAGAGAACATTTTATCTGAATGATCGATTTCTAATCATATTGTCACATGCCAGAGTTGATCTCCTCTACCAATCAGTGTTCCATGTCAACATCTCTGCCAACTCAGCACCTGCAGTAGGTCCCAGCTGTATCAGTACAGTCACTGTGCAGTCGGACTGAGGGAAGTTGTTGCTCTTTACCACTGTGTGTACACATGGTAACTCGGACAGTAGTAATCTCCTGCATCTTCAGCCTGGACTCTACTGATGGTCAGTGTGACGTCACTCCCAGATCCACTGCCACTGAACTTAGATGGAGTCCCAGACTGATGAGTGTAGGAGTTCCTCCAGCTTTCTGTTGATACCAGGCTAGGTTATTTCCATGCACATTACTGCTGTTTTTACAGTTCAGAGGGACTGTCTGTCCTGGGAGAACAGCTTTCACGGCAGGAGTCTGATTTACAGTGTACTGTCCACTTGATTCTGAAAAATGAACTAAAAACACAAATCATTATAAAATGTTCACCCTCTATCATCCAGAAAGCGAGGTCAATACAGGTGCATCAAAGCTGGCACCGAGAGACCGAAAAACAGCTTCTATCTCGAGGCCATCAGACTGTTAAATAGCCATCACTCGCCGGCCTCCACCCAGTAACCTGCCTTGAACTTAGTCACTATCACTAGCCGGCTCACACCCTGTTACTCAACCCTGCACCTTAGAAGCTGCTGTCCTTTCTACGTACATAGACATGGAATCACTGGTCTCTTAAATATTGGAACACTGGTAACTTTTAATAATGTTTACATACTTTTTAAAAACAAATGTCTTATGTACGGTGCTTTCGGAATGTATTCAGACCTCTTGACCTTTTCCACATTTTGTTACAGCCGTATTCTAAAATGGATTCAATCCATTTTTTCCCTCATCACTCTACACACAATTTAAAAAAAGTTTGGCACGCATGTATTTGGGGAGTTTCTCCCATTCTTCTTTGCAGATCCTCTCAAGCTCTGTCAGGTTTGATCGGGAGCATCGCTACACAGCTATTTTCAGGTCTCTCCAGAGATGTTTTAATCGGGTTGAAGTCCGGGCTCCGGCAGTGCCACTCAAGGACATTCAGAGACTTGTCCTGAAGCCACTCCTGCATTGTCTTGACTGTGTGCTTAGGGTCATTGTCCTGTTGGAAGGTGAACATTCGCAAAAATAAATAAATAAACAGCTGTGCAGCGACGCTCCCCATCCAACCTGACAGAGCTTGAGAGGATCTGCAAAGAAGAATGGGAGTAACTCCCCAAATACAGGTGTGCCAAACTTGTAGCGTCATACCCAAGAAGACTCAAGGCTGTAATCACTGCCAAAGGTGCTACAACAAAGTACTGAGTAAAGGGTCTGAATACTTATGTAAATGTGATATTTCAGTTTCATTTTTTTTATTAGCAAAAATAATATTTAAAAAACTGCTTTTGCTTTGTCATTATGGGGTATTGTGCATAGATTGATGAGAAAAAACAACATTTAATCCATTTTAGAATAAGGCTGTAACATAACAAAATGTGGAAAGGTCCAGGGGTCTGAAACATTTCCAAAGACACTGTACATAGGAAATGGTTAGAGCTAGGTTTAGCGTTAGTAGATAGTTAGTTGAATGGTACTAATAGTCTGTAGAGCACACTTTATTTGGATCGCCCGGATATTCCATCTGTAACTGCTCTACGATGGTCACACACTATTTGTTGATAAGCAACTGCTGGCTAATGTTACAGTTGGGGTAAGGGTTAATGTTAGGGTTAGGGTAGGGGTTAATGTTAGGGTAAGGGTTAATGTTAGGGTTAGGGTAAGGGTTAATGTTAGGGTAGGGGTTAATGTTAGGGTTAGGGTAAGGGTTAATGTTAGGGTTAGGGTAGGGGTTAATGTTAGGGTTAGGGTAAGGGTAAGGGTTAATGATAGGGTTAGGGTAAGGGTTAATGTTAGGGTTAGGGTAGGGGTTAATGTTAGGGTTAGGGTAGGGGTTAATGTTAGGGTAAGGGTTAATGTTATGGTTAGGGTAAGGGTTAATGTTAGGGTTAGGGTTAGGGTTAGGGTAGGGGTTAATGTTAGGGTTAGGGTAGGGGTTAATGTTAGGGTTAGGGTAAGGGTTAATGTTAGGGTTAATGTTAGGGTTAGGTTAAGGGTTAATGTTAGGGTTAGGGTAAGGGTTAATGTTAGGGTTAGGGTAAGGGTTAATGTTAGGGTTAGGGTAGGGGTTAATGTTAGGGTTAGGGTAGGGGTTAATGTTATGGTTAGGGTTAGGGTAGGGGTTAATGTTAGGGTAAGGGTTAATGTTAGGGTTAGGGTAGGGGTTAATGTTAGGGTAAGGGTTAATGATAGGGTTAGGGTAAGGGTTAATGTTAGGGTTAGGGTAGGGGTTAATGTTAGCGTTAGGGTAGGGGTTAATGTTATGGTTAGGGTTAGGGTAGGGGTTAATGTTAGGGTAAGGGTTAATGTTAGGGTTAGGGTAGGGGTTAATGTTAGGGTAAGGGTTAATGATAGGGTTAGGGTAAGGGTTAATGTTAGGGTTAGGGTAGGGGTTAATGTTACGGTTAGGGTAGGGGTTAATGTTAGGGTTAGGGTTAGGGTAAGGGTTAATGTTAGGGTTAGGGTAGGGGTTAATGTTAGGGTAAGGGTTAATGTTATGGTTAGGGTAGGGGTAATGTTAGGGTTAGGGTAAGGGTTAATGTTAGGGTTAGGTTAAGGGTTCATGTTAGGGTTAGGGTAGGGGTTAATGTTAGGGTTAATGTTAGGGTTAGGGTAAGGGTTCATGTTAGGGTTAGGGTAAGGGTAAAGTGTAGGGTTAGGGTTAGGGTTAAAAGGGTTAGGGTTAGGGTTCAACCCTCATTCCTTCGACAATGAACGCGAATCTGACCATCACCCCTGGTGAGACAAAACCGCGACTCATCAGGGAAGAACACTTTTTGCCAGTCCTGTCTGGTCCAGCGATGGTGGGTTTGTGCCCAGTGGGTGTGTTGCCATCCTGTACCTGTCCCGCAGATGTGATGTTCGGATGTACCAATCCTGTGCAAGTGTAGTTACACGTGGTCTGCCACTGCAAGGACGATCAGCTGTCCGTCCTGTCTCCCTGTAGCGCTGTCTTAGGCGTCTAACAAGACAGACATTTCAATGTATTGCCCTGGCCACATCTGCAGTCCTCATGCCTCCTTGCAGCATGCCGAAGGCACATTCACGCAGATGAGCAGGGACCCTTGGCATATTTCTTTTGGTGTTTTCCAGTAAGTAGAAAGGCCTATTTAGTGTCCTAAGTTTTCATAACTGTGACCTTAATTGCCTACCACCTGTAAGCTGTTAGTGTCTTAACAACCATTCCACAGGTGCATGTTCATTAATTGTTTATGGTTCATTGAGCAAGCATGAGAAACAGTGTCTAAACCTTTTACAATGAAGATCTGTGAAGTTATTTGGATATTTACGAATTATCTTTGAAAGACAGGGTCCTGAAAAAGGAACGTTTCTTTTTTTGCTGAGTTTATATATTGTCATATATTGCTGTTGACTGAGCTTTCTTTCAAATATTCTGGTACGACAAGTATGGTATCTGTTATTGTAGTCATCATTTCATTGAGTTTATGATAGCCACAATATTAATGTGAAGATAAATGGTCTATGTTATGTTTGTGTCCAACCACTTGGCTTCTGCAAATACTATTAATATGAGTTTTCTGATCAGATACGTTCCTAAAAACACATCTGTATGGCAAAGTAATGCTAAAATTAAACACATACTTGTATACTTTATACTTGTAATTTGTTTAATATCTTATTGCTGTTTAGGTTTTCTTTACATCTTTCAGCAATCTAACTTTTATATTCATATACAGTTTTAGAAGTAATTTCCAAAGTGATTTGTTTTGATGTAATTGATGAGTTGTGTTTCTTCTAGGGAACAGTTCCCCTAACCTGACCTTCCTGCCCCCCTCTAGTGAGGAGCTGTCCAGTATAACAACAGCCACACTGACATGTCTGGCCAACAAGGGCTTCCCCTCAGACTGGACCTTGAGCTGGAAAGTGGACCAGCCAGAAGCAGGAGGCCAGTCCCAGGGTCCTGGAGAAGGATGGCCTGTACAGCTGGAGCAGCACCCTGACTCTCACTGTCCAGGGGTGTATTCAAAACACAGGTCATCTTTAGGGATTTTGATCATTGCACATCATCTCTATTTAGATTGGTTGATGGTTTTCCTTGAGTTACTCAACAGAGACAACATGTAGTTAATGTTCAGTAGAAACTTTTATTGATCAGTTATGATCTAAGGTCTTCCAGACATAGCTCTAGTTTGACTCTATTGTTGTTCAGCTCTACTACACTGTCATTGTACTGGATCATCTCCTCCCTCATCACCTGCAGAAGGTCCCAGCTGTATCAGTACAGTCACTGTACAGTCTGACTGAGGGAGGTTTTTGTACGACTCTGTATCACTGTGTGAACACCCAGACACTGTTTAGGTAGTGTAAACTCTGACAGTAGTAATCTCCTGCATCTTCAGTCTGGACTCCACTGACGGTCAGAGTGAAGTCACTCCCAGATCCACTGCCACTGAATCTAGATAGAGTCCCAGAATGGAGTGTGTTCCCTGGGAGCATCATGAGTTTGGGGTTTTCCCCGTGTTTCTGTTGGTACCAGGATAGACACTGATGGCCCCATGACTGACCATTGTGACAATCACCATACACATTACTGCTGGCTTTACAGTTCAGAGAAATTGAGTGTCCTGGGAGAACAGCTTTCACTGCAGGAGTCTGAGTCACAATGATCTGTCCTCTAGAGTCTGAAACAGTGTCACGCCCTGGTCTTCGTATTTTGTGTTTTCTTTATTATTTTGGTTTATTCGTTTTATTAAACATGTATCAAAATTACCACACTGCATTTTGATCCGATCCTTGCTACACCTCCTCTTCAGAGGAGGAGATAGAAGAAAACCGTAACAAACAGAGAGCAAATAATTGTATCACCAGGTATTAATAACACATTCTTACCTATCAGTTCACTCAGACTGATTACTTTTTATTATAGAAACATGGAACTTAATTTTATTCACCCTTGAAGTAGAGGGCAAGTGTCCAGATGACGATGGTGATAAAAGTCATTGTTGATGTGGGTTCTGTTGTCATGAAGGACAGCTCTCAGTCATGAAGTGTTAAACTCACAGGGCTATAAACACTACCAGAGCACTGAAGCATGTGCTGCCAATGCAAAGTGTCCTCTCTATGCAAACAGACTTTCATGGTCCCCCAGGGAAACTGTAGTTGAAGAGATCTGTGTGAGCAGCTGACCTCAAAAGGTTGAGAGCTGATTGTCCAGCCAAGCATGGCCTTGATTGGTAAACAAGCCTCAGCTGGAATCATTTAAAGACGGAGAAGGTGCTGGAATATAGAAGGGTGTGGCATTAACAATGTGTTGCGCTAACGGTCAGGAGTTTAAGAAATATATAATTGAGTTAGAGTTCAAACCTTTGACCACATCTTGACTTTAATATTCCTGTTTTATTGTTCAATCAGATCGGATAGGTCAACTGGACAGGGTGGTGGTTGTGCTATGTTCATAAGGGATGGTCTTGTGTATCGTAATATACCTGTCCCATCTGAATATGAATGTGTGATGGTGGAAATATACATTGCAGGTAGTAAAATTAAGTTGCAAATTTTTTTACAACTGTCTGTAGCGATGTGTGATGAAATATCAGGGGAATTGGTGTCTAGAGAGATATGGTGCGGCACCTTTAATACACATAATAGTTTATGGAGGAAGAACACATACAGATGCTAATGTTACTATTGTGGAATATATAATGGACACAAAGCATTAGTATGTCTTAAAACCTCTTAGAGATCGGGCTACTTTTTTCAACATTCTGTTAAAAATCGCGCAACATTTCAACGTCCTGCTACTCATGCCAGGAATATAGTATATGCATATGATTAGTATGTGTGCATAGAAAACACTCTGAAGTTTCTAGAACTGGTTCAATGGTGTCTGTGACTAACAGAACGAGTTCCGTGGTCAAAATCGCCAGAAAACCTGGTCACTAAATCGACGGAGAAAAATCAATCCGCCAGTCTATGTATTGTCTATTGGAAGGAAAAATACTTAAGGGTGAGATTACAGTTCCTATAGCTTCCACACGATGTCGCCAGTGTTGTGATTTCGATTCAACTAAATCCTTGGTCATCTGAGTAATAGCCACATCCGGTTGTCAGGTCCACAGCTGTGAAAAATGGAACCGGTAAAGTTGGCTACGTTTTTCAAACTTGTGCCTATTGAATACAGATCGCTCCGTGATCAATTTGATCATTTATTAACGTTTAGTAATACCTAAAGTTGGATTACAGAAGTCGTTTGAAGTGTTTTGTCAAAGTTTATAGGCAACTTTTTTAATTAAAAAAAATAACTTTGCGTTTAAAAACTGTGTTTTTCCTGGATCTGACAGTCTTCATAAATGGACATTTTGGGTACACAAGGACCGATTTAATCGAAAAAAAGACCCAATTGTGATGTTTATGGGACATATAGGAGTGCCAACAAAGAATCTCGTCAAAGGTAATGAATGTTTTATATTTTATTTCTGCGTTTTGTATAGCGCCGGCTAAGCTAATTCCTTTGTTTACGTCCCCTTCTGGAATTTCGGGGTGTTGCCTGCTATCAGATAATAGCTTCTCATGCTTTCGCCGAAAAACATTTTACAAATCTGACTCGTTGGCTAGATTCACAACGAGTGTAGCTTGAATTGAGTACCCTGCATGTGAGTTTTAATGAACGTTTGAGTTTTAACGAGTGCTATTAGCATTTGGCGTAGCGCATTTGCATTTATTGATGGCAGGGGGTGCGGTTGCGTCCCGGGTGGGCCAGAGAGGTTAACGATGGATGTGGTACCAGAGTCGATGTTGTTAGAGGGGTTACATCCTGCCTGGACCTCACACTGGCTTCTAACTCTATTGCATCTATGTGTGAATGGAATGGATGATTCGAATGTTGGAAGTGATCATTTCCCAATTTCGTGTACCATGAACTGTGATGTCACTATTCCAGATGGGATCCTGTCCACAAGATGGTGATTTCATAAAGTAGACTGGGGAAAAGGGATCACTACTTAAAGTCTGTTGGAGAGTTGTCTTTGGAGAGGCCGGTTGATGTATTTGCTGCTTCTGTGACCTCTCTGATATTGAGTGCTGTGAGTTTCTACTTACCAGTGAGTGAAGAGTGTGAGAAAAGGACGTTTGTTTCCTGGTGGACTGAAGGGTGCACTGCGGCTATTGGAGAAATAAATAGGGCTTCCAGAGTGTTGTGTAGGAACTTGATTCCCGAGAATCTAATTGGTCGCCAAACAAAAATAACTTTAGTATTTAGGGTCACGAAGTCAGTCAAGAGAAATGCATGGGAGACAGTTCTATTCTAGGATAGGCAGGGGGATGTATGGTCTGTGTCGAAGAAGATGACTTAAAGAAGCAAGTCCACTCGAATTCCAGTTTTGGTTGTGGGTCAAAAACTGTACGTAACTGAAAGAAAAAGCTGACTTGTTGGAAGACATTTGCTAGAGAACATAATGGAGTTACTTTAGATGAAGTATGTAAGCAACACAGGTGTGAGCTTTTAAATGCTCATGTTTACATTTACATTACATTTAAGTCATTTGGCAGACGCTCTTATCCAGAGCGACTTACAAATTGGTGAATTCACCTTATGACATCCAGTGGAACAGCCACTTTACAATAGTGCATCTAAATCATTTAAGGGGGGGGGTGAGAAGGATTACTTTATCCTATCCTAGGTATTCCTTAAAGAGGTGGGGTTTCAGGTGTCTCCGGAAGGTGGTGATTGACTCCGCTGTCCTGGCGTCGTGAGGGAGTTTGTTCCACCATTGGTGGGCCAGAGCAGCGAACAGTTTTGACTGGGCTGAGCGGGAACTGTACTTCCTCAGTGGTAGGGAGGCGAGCAGGCCAGAGGTGGATGAACGCAGTGCCCTTGTTTGGGTGTAGGGCCTGATCAGAGCCTGGAGGTACTGCGGTGCCGTTCCCCTCACAGCTCCGTAGGCAAGCACCATGGTCTTGTAGCGGATGCGAGCTTCAACTGGAAGCCAGTGGAGAGAGCGGAGGAGCGGGGTGACGTGAGAGAACTTGGGAAGGTTGAACACCAGACGGGCTGCGGCATTCTGGATGAGTTGTAGGGGTTTAATGGCACAGGCAGGGAGCCCAGCCAACAGCGAGTTGCAGTAATCCAGACGGGAGATGACAAGTGCCTGGATTAGGACCTGCGCCGCTTCCTGTGTGAGGCAGGGTCGTACTCTGTGGATGTTGTAGAGCATGAGACAAGGCATGGTGTTGACTCTTCTTTGGATGCTGTTTTTACCATACATGAGATGCGTTCAGCCTTTAATAAGCTGTGGATATACAGCCCTAGGTCATGATCAGTTGTGCTTTGTAATGTTTAAGCATATACCTGATGAGGTAATGGAGTGTATCTGTTTACTGCATGTCTTTGAAGAATCAGAGGCAGTTTGCCAGACACATTAAGCCTAGTCCTGGACTGAATATCAAGCTCAATGGATGCTCTTGGTGGGCTAAACAGTAGAGCATGAATGTAACACATTTATCTGGATTGTTTTGTTCCAATATTTTTTCAATTATTTTTGCCTTTTATCTTTATAGATTAAGTGTAACTATTTGTTTATCCTGTGTGTATTGTTGATATGAAAGTTGTTACCTGATAATGCAGTGTCTCTTCTTTCCTCTCCACTACAGCACCCAGAGCAAGGCACACTGGGAAAGGGGAGAGGTGTACACCTGCAGGGTGGTCCTCGACGATATCAGTGAATTCCGCCGCATTCCAGAAAAGTCACTGTTGTCTAGAGACTTGAGAGGCAATTGTAGGGGGCTAGAGAGTCCCCACATGATGCTAGTTCTGGAAACAATGTTTTAGAGCTGACTGTTACAGTATAATAGTGAATAATATGATTCGTGCTGTGTGCTAAATTTACTACTTTGAGATTAAGTTGTACATGTCTTCTTTCCTCTGAGATCACATACAGTTTGTTTTAATTGAAATATAACCACAAAAGTTACTTTAATCATGATTCCTGTGATCACTGTCTAATGAAGGCAGCACATTTCATACACATTTTGATTAAAATGGCATCTAACCTAAGATCTGATATCAGAGATCACACTGCTAAACAGTACATTTCCATAACTTATTTATTTCAAATGTTTATTTACTAATATGATTTTATTAAATAGTTTCTGCTATGGTTTTTAACCTTGTGTGGTCTACACTGTAGCTTCCCTGGGTTTTCTCTACCTTCAACCCCCTGGGGACAGAATGAACATCTGGTGCCAGTGCTGCTCTATTCTGGAACAAGCAAAACCACCCAACCCTGCCTATGCAAATCTCAGTTTCACTCAAATCAAGTCAAATGTATTTATATAGCCCTTCTTACATCAGCTGATATCTCAAAGTGCTGTACAGAAACCCAGCCTAAAACCCCAAACAGCAAGCAATGCAGGTGTAGAAGCACGGTGGCTAGGAAAAACTCCCTAGAAAGGCCAGAACCTAAGAAGAAACCTAGAGAGGAACCAGGCAATGAGGGGTGGCCAGTCCTCTTCTGGCTGTGCCGGGTGGAGATTATAACAGAACATGGCCAAGATGTTGAAATGTTCATAAATTACCAGCATGGTCAAATAATAATAATCCCAGTAGTTGTTGAGGGTGCAACAAGTCATCACCTCAGGAGTAAATGTCTGTTGGTTTTCAAAGCCAACCCAGACAGGAAATCACGTCAGTGACTCAACCCACTCAAGTGACACACCCCTCCTAAGTACGGCATGGAAGAGCACCTGTATGCCAGTGACTCAGCCCCTGTTATAGGGTTAGAGGCAGAGAATCCATGGAGAGAGGGGAACCGGCCAAGCAGAAACAGCAAGGGCGGTTCGTTGCTCTTGAGCCTTTCCGTTCACCTTCAGACTCCTGGGCCAGACTACACTCAATCATATGACCTACTGAAGAGATGAGTCTTCAGTAAAGACTTAAAGGTTGAGACCGAGTCTGCGTCTCTCACATGGGTAGGCAGACCATTCCATAAAAATGGAGCTCTATAGGAGAATTAGGAGGCCTGTGTCTTGTGACCGTAGCGTACGTGTAGGTATGTACGGCAGGACCAAATCGGAAAGATAGGTAGGCACAAGCCCATGTAATGCTTTGCAGGTTAGCAGTAAATCCTTGAAATCAGCCCTTGCCTTAACAGGAAGCCAGTGGAGAGAGAATAGCACTGGAGTAATATCACATTTTTCCCACAACTCCAACTGATAACACAGCCACAAAGTAAAAATTCCGTAGACAATTTAGCTTTTTGGTCAGAATAATGACTTTATTTCTGTGTTAAGTAGTGACGACCCAGTTTCACTCTCTGAAATACCCTAGACTGGGACAGATGTGGAGAGAGGTTGGGCTGGTTTTAACTTCTATAGTTGATTGGCTTCTGATATTTGTTCTATGATAACTACTACCCTAACTCATGGAATTGTTCTAAAATAGTAATAACATGGTCCAAAAAGCAATTTCATTCTCTATTTTAGGACACCTGGGGCATCAGTGTAAAAATTATGTGGCGCATTCATTGGATTAAGACAGATCGATTGCAATTAGGAGGACTTTTTTCTAATGTCTGAGCCCCAAATCTTGTTCCTGATTGACAGACCCGGCAGTCCTTAACCTGCTCATGACAATTAATATTTCTAAGTGATCAGATTAATGCACCTTGTGCTGGGGAAAATAAAAGGCCACTCTAAAATGTGTAGTTTGTCACACAATACAATGCCACAGATATATCAAGTTGTGATGGAGCGTGCAACTGTCATGCTGACTGCAGGAATGTCCACCAGAGCTGTTGCCAGAGAATGTAATGTTCAACGTCGTTTCAGAGAATTTGGCAGTACGTCCAACCAGCCTCACAACCCGCAGACCACGTGTATGGCATTGTGTGGGCGAGCAGTTTGCTGATGTCAACTTTGGTAATGGAGTGCCCCATGGTGGCCGTGGGGTGATGGTATGGGCAGGCATAAGCTCTGGAATGGCCTGCATTCTCGCCAGACTTGTCACGCATTGAGGATGTTTGGGATGCTCTGGATCGACATGTACAACAGCGTGTTCCAGTTCCCGTTTTATCTCCATCTCTACATTTAAAGACTAAATCATGGACACTTTTTCTGACACTTGTGGCTGATTCGTGTGACATATTGTTGTATCTACCTTTTTGCTCTTTGTGCTGTTGTCTGTGCCTAACAATGTTTGTACCATGCTTGTGCTGCTACCATGTGTTGCTACTGTGTTTTTGTCATGTTGTGTTGCTACCATGCTGTTTTGTCATTTGTTAGTGCCATGCTGTATTGTCTAAGGTCTCTCTTTATGTAGTGTTGTGGTGTCTCTCCTGTCATTGTGTGTTTTGTCTTATATTTTTCTTTTTAATTCCAGCCCCTGCAGGAGGCCTTTTGCTTCTTGGTCGGCCGTAATTTTAAATAAGAATTTGCTGTTAACTGACTTGCCTACCTCCTCTACTGATCAATGTTTCATGTCACTGTCCCTTCCCCCTCAGCACCTGCAGTAGGTCCCAGCTGTATCAGTACAGTCACTGTGCAGTCTGACTGAGGGAGGTTTTTGTACGACTCTGTATCACTGTGTGAACAATCCACTACTGTGGTAATTCTGACAGTAGTAATCTCCTGCACTGATGGTCAGAGTGAAGTCACTCCCAGTCCACTACCACTGAATCCAGATGGGGTCTATGAAGTTTAGAAGCTCCTCCAGGTTTCTGTTGGTACCAGGCTCGGCAGGGATAAGAGCCATACACATCACTGCTGGTTTGACAGTTCAGAGCGACTGTCTGTCCAACATGAACAACTTTCATTGTAGGAGTCTGAGTCACAGTGTACTGTCCACTGGATTCTGAAACAAAGAGAGAAAAAAAATTGTACATCACCAGGAAAAAATAGCACATTCTCAACAAAATTTCAGTTTACTCATTGCTTACTTTTTAGCATAAAAACATATAACTTTCCATTTTTTTACCCTTCATGTAGAATACAAAAATCCAGATGAATATGGTGATAGAAGTCATGGTTGTTGTGGGTTCTGTTGTCTTGAAGGACAGGGGGCGGGGGTACTGTCACGAATCCCGCCGAAGATGGTGCCTCTTCCTGTTCGGGCGGCGCTCGGAGGTCATCGTCGCCGGCCTACTAGCTGCCACCGATCCCCTTTTCTGTTTCATTTAGTGTTGTCTGATTAGTTGCACCTGTGTCTTGTTTAGGTTTTGGGTTTGGGCTATTTAAAACCGGTAGGCCCGCCGGCTTGTGGGGGCTTGTTTTTTGTTAATTGGTGTGTGTGATTTCTGTGGACGTTATATTTTCCCGAACCGTTTGGTCCTGTTGTTTTGGACTGGGTCTTTTAGCACCCGAGGGTGTGGCGTTGACCGACACTGTTGCTTTGGGAATAAACTATCCACGTATCTACTACCCTGCTCTCTGCGCCTGACTCCTCTACCCACTACTTCTAGAAGTACTGACAAAGATGTCCTCATAGACAAACGTACCAGTGAGTCTGTGATCTCACATCCTCACATCTGATATAAAGGTACAGTGATGTGTTAGAGGGCTTGAGTTTCGTTACCAATCTAACACCATCATGGTAGAGCAACTAGTGTATGCAGGTAAGATCCTGGGGCATTCCAGAATATCACCATGGTCCGACAGAGGCTAGAAACTGGCTGCAACAAGGCATTTTCTAACTCTAAATGAAAATGTTCCTAAAGAAAAGGCCATCTTAAGCTTAGTGATCTGTTGAATGCACATAATCATCTGTTTCAGAAGATACCAGATTTGAACCCATTGAAGATAAATGGGTTCATTGTTCTCCATGAGATACTCAAGACAAATGTGTGAAAATTATATAATGATGCCACGAATGACTGAATATGATAAGTTATAAGAAAGATATTGTTGTTCAGCTCTACTACACACTGTCATTGTACTCTATCATCTCCTCCCCTCAGCACCTGCAGAAGGTCCCAGCTGTATCAGTACTGTCACTGTGCAGTCTGACTGAGGGAGGTTTTTGTACGGCTCTGTATCACTGTGTGAACACATTTTTACTATTGATGTAGTGGAAACTCTGACAGTAGTAATCTCCTGCATCTTCAGCCTGGACTCCACTGATGGTCAGAGTGAAGTCACTCCCAGATCCACTGCCACTGAATCTAGATGGAGTCCCAGACTGAAGGGTTTTAGCCCAGTATATTAGGAGTTTAGGAGCTCCTCCAGGTTTCTGTTGATACCAGTGTAAATAGTGTCCATTGCTGTTACTGCGTACAGCACTGCTGGTCTTACAGCTGAGACTGACTGAGTGACCCACTGAAACCGCTTTCACTGCAGGAGTCTGGGTCACTGTGACCTGGCCTCTGGACTCTGAAACAGATGGCATGTATAATTAGCATTACATTATTTGTTCATATAGCATATTCACTAAAACAGTAATAAGGTTATATAGCCTAATATTGCAATTTTCCAGAAAATGTTCTGTAAAATATATTACCTTGGAGACAGAGGGCAAATATCCAGATGAAGATGGTGATAAAAGTCATGGTTGTTGTGGGTTCTGTTGTCATGAAGGACAGCTCTCAGTCATGAAGTGTTAAACTCACAGGGATATAAACACTCCCAGAGCACTGAAGCATGTGCTGGCTATGCAAAGTGTTCTATATGGAAGTAGTCCAACATGTAAATAGTCTTCTTGGACAGTCAGAATGATGTGATGTAGAAACATGATAGCTTTGTAATCACAGAATTTTTTAATGTCATAAGTGCTGAATGGGGACTAATACATGATTATTATTATAGACATCGACAAATGGAGCATATTGTTATTACTGTCATTCGACAAGATATAGCAGATTCTATGTCTCCCTCCATTGATCAGGGACAGGAACTGCAGGCGGTGTCTGGACTGTGTGATGCTGCTGACTGACTCTGATCTAAAGGGAGATCTCCAGAGCTCTGACGTCTCCAGTCTCCTGTTTCACCTGCTGCTCTCTGGAACTACCACAGTGGTGTGAGGGAGGATGTCTGGGTAATGTTCAGGGGCTTTATTGTATCTGTTTGAATCATCTTGATTAAATTATAGCTATTCGAAACACAGGTCATCTTTAGGGGTTTGGATCATGCACATCATCTCTATTCAGATTGGTTGATAGTTTTCCTTGAGTTACTCAAGAGTCAACATGTAGTTAATGGTCAGAAGAAACATTTAGTGATGAGTTATGATCTAAGGTCTTCTACAAATAGCTGTAGTTTGACTCTATTGTTGTTCAGCTCTACTACACACTGCATCATTGTCAAATATGTGATCACTGTCTAATGAAGGCAGCACATTTCATACACATTTTGATTAAAAGGGCACCTAACCTAAGATCTGATCTCAGAGATCACACTGCTAAACAGTACATTTCCATAACTTATTTATTTCAAATGTTTATTTACTAATATGATTTTATTAAATAGTTTCTGCTATGGTTTTTAACCTTGTGTGGTCTACACTGTAGCTTCCCTGAGTTGTCTCTACCTTCAACCCCCTGGGGACAGAATGAACATCTGGTGCCAGTGCTGCTCTATTCTGGGACAAGCAGAACCACCCTACCCTGCCTATGCAAATCTCAGTTTCACTCCCACAACTCCAACTGATAAGACAGCCATAAAGTCAAGTTCCACAGCCACAAAGTCAAAATTGCCTAGTCAAATGAGCTTTTTGTTCTTAAATTTAAGGTTGGGTTAGGTGGGGTTTTTCAGAATTATGACTTTGTTGCTGTGTTAAGTAGTGACGACCCAGTTTCACTCTCTGAAATACCCTAGACTGGGACAGATGTGGAGAGAGTGGTTGGGCTGGTTTTAACTTCTATAGTTGATTGGCTTCTGATATTTGTTCTATGATAACTACTACCCTAACTCATGGAATTGTTCTAAAATAGTAATAACATGGTCCAAAAAGCAATTTCATTCTCTATTTTAGGACACCTGGGGCATCAGTGTAAAAAGTATGTGGCGCAATCATTGGATTAAGACAGATCGATTGCAATTAGGAGGACTTTTTTCTAATGTCTGAGCCCCACATCTTGTTCCTGATTGACAGATCCGGCAGTCTGTAACCTGCTCATGACAATTAATAATTCTAAATGATCAGATTAATTTTTATCACACCATATGAGGACTTTTAGTGGGCTGAAATGTTTGTAATGTTGATTTAAAATGTGATGATTTAATATTTTGACTTCCGTGGGGTTACTTATGTATGTACAACGAACAATAATATAAATGCAACATGTAAAGTGTGGGTCCCATGTTTCATGAGCTGAAATAAAAGATTCCTAAATTGTCCATAATTATGCACAAATAGCTAATTTCTCTTAAATTTTGTGCACAAATGTATTTACATCCCTGTTCGTGAGCATTTCTCCTTTACCAAGATAATCCATCCACCTGACAGGTGTGGCATATCAAGAAGATAACTAAACAGCATGATTATTATACAGGTGCACCTTGTGCTGGGGAAAATAAAAGGCCACTCTAAAATGTGTAGTTTGTCACACAATACAATGCCACAGATGTATCAAGTTGTGAGAGAGCGTGCAACTGGCATGCTGATTGCAGGAATGTCCACCAGAGCTGTTGCCAGAGAATGCAATGTTCAACGTAGTTTCAGAGAATTTGGCAGTACGTCCAACCAGCCTCACAACCACAGACCACGTGTATGGCATTGTGTGGGCGAGCAGTTTGCCGATGTCAACTTTGGTAAAGGAGTGCCCCATGGTGGCCGTGGGGTGATGGTATGGGCAGGCATAAGCTCTGGAATGGCCTGCATTCTCGCCAGACATGTCACGCATTGAGGATGTTTGGGATGCTCTGGATCGACATTTACAACAGAGTGTTCCAGTTCCCGTTTTATCTCCATCTCTACATTTAAAGACTAAATCATGGACACTTTTTCGGACACTTGTGGCTGATTCGTGTGACATATTGTTGTATCTACCTTTTTGCTCTTTGTGCTGTTGTCTGTGCCTAAAAATGTTTGTACCATGCTTGTGCTGCTACCATGTGTTGCTACTGTGTTGTTGTCATGTTGTGTTGCTACCATGCTGTTTTGTCATTTGTTAGTGCCATGCTGTATTGTCTAAGGTCTCTCTTTATGTAGTGTTGTGGTGTCTCTCCTGTCATGGTGTGTTTTGTCTTATATTTTTCTTTTTAATTCCAGCCCCTGCAGGAGGCCTTTTGCTTCTTGGTCGGCCGTAATTTTAAATAAGAATTTGCTGTTAACTGACTTGCCTAGTTAAATACAAAATATCCAGCAAATTCGCACAGCATTTGAAGAGGATTGGGACAACATTCCACAGGCCACAATCAACAGCCTGATCAACTCTATGCTAAGGTGATGTCGCACTGCACGAGGCATCTTTTCTGCTACTCTCATGTTTTCAGACATGATTAAAAGGGCATCTGATCCAACAAATACTCTGCAATCATTTCTACAACTGAATGAGCCTGTTATAATGTAGCTCCAATACCAGTGAGAATAATTAGTGATATTAGATAATAAACCTCTAAGATCTGCTCTCAGAACTCACACTGCTAAACAATTACTTTCCATAACATATGTATTTATGTTTTATTCCCAATATGGTGACAGTGCTGCTCTATTCTGGGACAAGCAGAACCATCCTGCCCTGTCTATGTAAATCTCAGTTTCACTCACACAGCTACCAATCAAGCAGTTGAACAGTTTGGCTGAGTGAAATACTCTGGACTGGGCCAGATGTGAGGGAGTGGACTGGTTTAACATCTATGGTGGATTCACCATGTAATTAATGACAGATTAAACAGATATGATACTTTAAGATAACAGTGTGTAGTGTATGTCTCTACATAAATGTGTCATGTTTGAGCCCAGCATCATGTCTCATTCACAGATTTAACAGCTCATGAAAAGGGTTAATACATGCTAGATGCTCACATCATTAACTGGTTGTGAAGTGCATGTAGGGAAATGGTTTGGGGGGCTGATACTTTTCCTCTTACTTCTGTACATCTTACTCTACTATGGACTGGTATTGTCTTCCAAAACTACAAATAACTTTTATATACACTTTCAGTTCATATCCAATATAACAAGTTACAACCATGATGATGATAATAATGACGATGATGAAGACGATGTTAGAGAATGTGTGTTCAGAATGATACTTTCTAACCATTTTCAAAGTTGACCTCCTCTACTGATCAGTGTTTCATGTCACTGTCCCTTCCCCCTCAGCACCTGCAGTAGGTCCCAGCTGTATCAGTAAGTCACTGTGCAGTCTGACTGAGGGAGGTTTTTGTACGACTCCGTATCACTGTGTGAACAATCCTGTCAGGATTTGGCCAGGGTTGTTCCGGGTTTTGGTCACTAGATGCCCCCATTGTGCTTTTTGACCTTATGTTTTTCCCTTGTTCCCCATTATTATTTGCACCTGTGCCTCGTTTCCCCTGATTGTATTTAAACCCTTAGTTTCCCTCAGTTCGGTGCTCTGTGTTTGTATGTTAGCACCCAGCCCTAGTGTTCTGTGTATTCTTGTCGATTCCGGTGGATGCTCTTGTGGAATTCTGTTTTTGTTTTTGAGTATCTCTTGAGGCTTTTTTGTGCTATTCCTACCACCTTTTGGATTTGCCATTTTTTGTATTGAAGGACTTCTCCTTTTTACTTTATTAAATACACCGTCTTAAGTACTGCTGTGTCTGCCTCATCTTCTGGGTTCTGCTGACTATTCGTGGCTCAGTTGGTTAAGTGACTGTTACTCACTCCGGAGACCCAGGTTCGTAACCGGGTCCTGACACAATCCACTACTTTGGTAATTCTGACAGTAGTAGTCTCCTGCACTGATGGTCAGAGTGAAGTCACTCCCAGTCCACTGCCACTGAATCCAGATGGGGTCTATGAAGTTTAGAAGCTCCTCCAGGTTTCTGTTGGTACCAGGCTCGGCAGGGATAAGAGCCATACACATCACTGCTGGTTTGACAGTTCAGAGCGACTGTCTGTCCAACATGAACAACTTTCATTGTAGGAGTCTGAGTCACAGTGTACTGTACACTGGATTCTGAAACAAAGAGAGAAAAAAATTGTACATCACCAGGAAAAAATAGCACATTCTCAACAAAATTTCAGTTTACTCATTGCTTACTTTTTAGCATAAAAACCTTCAATTTTTTTACCCTTCATGTAGAATACAAAAATCCAGATGAATATGGTGATAGAAGTCATGGTTGTTGTGGGTTCTGTTGTCTTGAAGGACAGGGGGCGGCGGTACTGTCACGAATCCCGCCGAAGATGGTGCCTCTTCCTGTTCGCTCGGCGGTCGTCGTCGCCGGCCTACTAGCTGCCACCGATCCCCTTTTCTGTTTCATTTAGTGTTGTCTGATTAGTTGCACCTGTGTCTTGTTTAGGTTTTGGGTTTGGGCTTTTTAAAACCGGTAGGCCCGCCGGCTTGTGGGGGCTTGTTTTTTGTTAATTGGTGTGTGTGATTTCTGTGGACGTTATTTTTTCCCGAACCGTTTGGTCCTGTTGTTTTGGACTGGGTCTTTTAGCACCCGAGGGTGTGGCGTTGACCGACACTGTTGCTTTGGGAATAAACTATCCACGTATCTACTACCCTGCTCTCTGCGCCTGACTCCTCTACCCACTACTTCTAGAAGTACTGACAAAGATGTCCTCATAGACAAACGTACCAGTGAGTCTTTGATATCACATCCTCATATCTGATATAAAGGTACAGTGATGTGTTAGAGGGCTTGAGTTTCATTACCAATCTAACACCATCATGGTAGAGCAACTAGTGTATGCAGGTAAGATCCTGGGGCATTCCAGAATATCACCATGGTCCGACAGAGGCTAGAAACTGGCTGCAACAAGGCATTTTCTAACTCTAAATGAAAATGTTCCTAAAGAAAAGGCCATCTTAAGTTTAGTGATCTGTTGAATGCACATAATCATCTGTTTCAGAAGATACCAGATTTGAACCCATTGAAGATAAATGGGTTCATTGTTCTCCATGAGATACTCAAGACAAATGTGTGAAAATTATATAATGATGCCACGAATGACTGAATATGATAAGTTATAAGAAAGATATTGTTGTTCAGCTCTACTACACACTGTCATTGTACTCTATCATCTCCTCCCCTCAGCACCTGCAGAAGGTCCCAGGTGTATCAGTACTGTCACTGTGCAGTCTGACTGAGGGAGGTTTTTGTATGGCTCTGTATCACTGTGTGAACACATCTTTACTATTGATGTAGTGGTAACTCTGACAGTAGTAATCTCCTGCATCTTCAGCCTGGACTCCACTGATGGTCAGAGTGAAGTCACTCCCAGATCCACTGCCACTGAATCTAGATGGAGTCCCAGACTGAAGGGTTTTAGCCCAGTATATTAGGAGTTTAGGAGCTCCTCCAGGTTTCTGTTGATACCAGTGTAAATAGTGTCCATTGCTGTTACTGCGTACAGCACTGCTGGTCTTACAGCTGAGACTGACTGAGTGACCCACTGAAACAGCTTTCACTGCAGGAGTCTGGGTCACTGTGACCTGGCCTCTGGACTCTGAAACAGATGGCATGTAGTATTAGCATTACATTATTTGTTCATATAGCATATTCACTAAAACAGTAATAAGGTTATATAGCCTAATATTGCAATTTTCCAGAAAATGTTCTGTAAAATATATTACCTTGGAGACAGAGGGCAAATATCCAGATGAAGATGGTGATAAAAGTCATGGTTGTTGTGGGTTCTGTTGTCATGAAGGACAGCTCTCATTCATGAAGTGTTAAACTCACAGGGATATAAACACTCCCAGAGCACTGAAGCATGTGCTGGCTATGCAAAGTGTTCTATATGGAAGTAGTCCAACATGTAAATAGTCTTCTTGGACAGTCAGAATGATGTGATGTAGAAACATGATAGCTTTGTAATCACAGAATTTTTTAATGTCATAAGTGCTGAATGGGGACTAATACATGATTATTATTATAGACATCGACAAATGGAGCATATTGTTATTACTGTCATTCGACAAGATATAGCAGATTCTATGTCTCCCTCCATTGATCAGGGACAGGAACTGCAGGCGGTGTCTGGACTGTGTGATGCTGCTGACTGACTCTGATCTAAAGGGGAGATCTCCAGAGCTCTGACGTCTCCAGTCTCCTGTTTCACCTGCTGCTCTCTGGAACTAACACAGTGGTGTGAGGGAGGATGTCTGGGTAATGTTCAGGGGCTTTATTGTATCTGTTTGAATCATCTTGATTAAATTATAGCTATTCGAAACACAGGTCATCTTTAGGGGTTTGGATCATGCACATCATCTCTATTCAGATTGGTTGATAGTTTTCCTTGAGTTACTCAAGAGTCAACATGTAGTTAATGGTCAGAAGAAACATTTAGTGATGAGTTATGATCTAAGGTCTTCTACAAATAGCTGTAGTTTGACTCTATTGTTGTTCAGCTCTACTACACACTGCATCATTGTCAAATATGTGATCACTGTCTAATGAAGGCAGCACATTTCATACACATTTTGATTAAAAGGGCACCTAACCTAAGATCTGATCTCAGAGATCACACTGCTAAACAGTACATTTCCATAACTTATTTATTTCAAATGTTTATTTACTAATATGATTTTATTAAATAGTTTCTGCTATGGTTTTTAACCTTGTGTGGTCTACACTGTAGCTTCCCTGAGTTGTCTCTACCTTCAACCCCCTGGGGACAGAATGAACATCTGGTGCCAGTGCTGCTCTATTCTGGGACAAGCAGAACCACCCTACCCTGCCTATGCAAATCTCAGTTTCACTCCCACAACTCCAACTGATAAGACAGCCATAAAGTCAAGTTCCACAGCCACAAAGTCAAAATTGCCTAGTCAAATGAGCTTTTTGTTCTTAAATTTAAGGTTGGGTTAGGTGGGGTTTTTCAGAATTATGACTTTGTTGCTGTGTTAAGTAGTGACGACCCAGTTTCACTCTCTGAAATACCCTAGACTGGGACAGATGTGGAGAGAGTGGTTGGGCTGGTTTTAACTTCTATAGTTGATTGGCTTCTGATATTTGTTCTATGATAACTACTACCCTAACTCATGGAATTGTTCTAAAATAGTAATAACATGGTCCAAAAAGCAATTTCATTCTCTATTTTAGGACACCTGGGGCATCAGTGTAAAAATTATGTGGCGCAATCATTGGATTAAGACAGATCGATTGCAATTAGGAGGACTTTTTTCTAATGTCTGAGCCCCACATCTTGTTCCTGATTGACAGATCCGGCAGTCTGTAACCTGCTCATGACAATTAATAATTCTAAATGATCAGATTAATTTTTATCACACCATATGAGGACTTTTAGTGGGCTGAAATGTTTGTAATGTTGATTTAAAATGTGATGATTTAATATTTTGACTTCCGTGGGGTTACTTATGTATGTACAACGAACAATAATATAAATGCAACATGTAAAGTGTGGGTCCCATGTTTCATGAGCTGAAATAAAAGATTCCAAAATTGTCCATAATTATGCACAAATAGCTAATTTCTCTTAAATTTTGTGCACAAATGTATTTACATCCCTGTTCGTGAGCATTTCTCCTTTACCAAGATAATCCATCCACCTGACAGGTGTGGCATATCAAGAAGATAACTAAACAGCATGATTATTATACAGGTGCACCTTGTGCTGGGGAAAATAAAAGGCCACTCTAAAATGTGTAGTTTGTCACACAATACAATGCCACAGATGTATCAAGTTGTGAGAGAGCGTGCAACTGGCATGCTGATTGCAGGAATGTCCACCAGAGCTGTTGCCAGAGAATGCAATGTTCAACGTCGTTTCAGAGAATTTGGCAGTACGTCCAACCAGCCTCACAACCACAGACCACGTGTATGGCATTGTGTGGGCGAGCAGTTTGCCGATGTCAACTTTGGTAAAGGAGTGCCCCATGGTGGCCGTGGGGTTGTGGTATGGGCAGGCATAAGCTCTGGAATAGCCTGCATTCTCGCCAGACATGTCACGCATTGAGGATGTTTGGGATGCTCTGGATCGACATTTACAACAGAGTGTTCCAGTTCCCGTTTTATCTCCATCTCTACATTTAAAGACTAAATCATGGACACTTTTTCGGACACTTGTGGCTGATTCGTGTGACATATTGTTGTATCTACCTTTTTGCTCTTTGTGCTGTTGTCTGTGCCTAAAAATGTTTGTACCATGCTTGTGCTGCTACCATGTGTTGCTACTGTGTTGTTGTCATGTTGTGTTGCTACCATGCTGTTTTGTCATTTGTTAGTGCCATGCTGTATTGTCTAAGGTCTCTCTTTATGTAGTGTTGTGGTGTCTCTCCTGTCATGGTGTGTTTTGTCTTATATTTTTCTTTTTAATTCCAGCCCCTGCAGGAGGCCTTTTGCTTCTTGGTCGGCCGTAATTTTAAATAAGAATTTGCTGTTAACTGACTTGCCTAGTTAAATACAAAATATCCAGCAAATTCGCACAGCATTTGAAGAGGATTGGGACAACATTCCACAGGCCACAATCAACAGCCTGATCAACTCTATGCTAAGGTGATGTCGCACTGCACGAGGCATCTTTTCTGCTACTCTCATGTTTTCAGACATGATTAAAAGGGCATCTGATCCAACAAATACTCTGCAATCATTTCTACAACTGAATGAGCCTGTTATAATGTAGCTCCAATACCAGTGAGAATAATTAGTGATATTAGATAATAAACCTCTAAGATCTGCTCTCAGAACTCACACTGCTAAACAATTACTTTCCATAACATATGTATTTATGTTTTATTCCCAATATGGTGACAGTGCTGCTCTATTCTGGGACAAGCAGAACCATCCTGCCCTGTCTATGTAAATCTCAGTTTCACTCACACAGCTACCAATCAAGCAGTTGAACAGTTTGGCTGAGTGAAATACTCTGGACTGGGCCAGATGTGAGGGAGTGGACTGGTTTAACATCTATGGTGGATTCACCATGTAATTAATGACAGATTAAACAGATATGATACTTTAAGATAACAGTGTGTAGTGTATGTCTCTACATAAATGTGTCATGTTTGAGCCCAGCATCATGTCTCATTCACAGATTTAACAGCTCATGAAAAGGGTTAATACATGCTAGATGATCACATCATTAACTGGTTGTGAAGTGCATGTAGGGAAATGGTTTGGGGGCTGATACTTTTCCTCTTACTTCTGTACATCTTACTCTACTATGGACTGGTATTGTCTTCCAAAACTACAAATAACTTTTATATACACTTTCAGTTCATATCCAATATAACAAGTTACAACCATGATGATGATAATAATGACGATGATGAAGACGATGTTAGAGAACGTGTGTTCAGAATGATACTTTCTAACCATTTTCAAAGTTGACCTCCTCTACTGATCAGTGTTTCATGTCACTGTCCCTTCCCCCTCAGCACCTGCAGTAGGTCCCAGCTGTATCAGTAAGTCACTGTGCAGTCTGACTGAGGGAGGTTTTTGTACGACTCCGTATCACTGTGTGAACAATCCTGTCAGGATTTGGCCAGGGTTGTTCCGGGTTTTGGTCACTAGATGCCCCCATTGTGCTTTTTGACCTTATGTTTTTTCCCTTGTTCCCCATTATTATTTGCACCTGTGCCTCGTTTCCCCTGATTGTATTTAAACCCTTAGTTTCCCTCAGTTCTGTGCTCTGTGTTTGTATGTTAGCACCCAGCCCTAGTGTTCTGTGTATTCTTGTCGATTCCGGTGGATGCTCTTGTGGAATTCTGTTTTTGTTTTTGAGTATCTCTTGAGGCTTTTTTGTGCTATTCCTACCACCTTTTGGATTTGCCATTTTTTGTATTGAAGGACTTCTCCTTTTTACTTTATTAAATACACCGTCTTAAGTACTGCTGTGTCTGCCTCATCTTCTGGGTTCTGCTGACTATTCGTGGCTCAGTTGGTTAAGTGACTGTTTCTCACTCCGGAGACCCAGGTTCGTAACCGGGTCCTGACAGAAACACAGAGCCAAAAATGAACCCAGAGGCAGCCAGTTCCCAGGACCTTTTTGCCATGCTGTTCCCAGGACCTTTTTGCCATGCTGTTCCACCACCAGGAGACTGTCCAACGCCATGAAGCCGCCCTGGTTCAGCAAGAGGCCTTAATGGCTAGACATTCTCATCTTCTGTCGGAGATGCTGACTTCCATTAAGCAAATATCTGATCGTCTTACCCCGGCAACAGTTCCCGTCCCAGTACCTCAGATTCACGTACCCATGGCAGTTAACCCCCTGGCTGAACCTCGTCTTCCACCTCCCCAACGGTTCTCAGGTGATCCAAGTGCTTGTAAAGGGTTTCTCACCCAATGTTCTCTCTCCTTTGAGCTACAACCCTCGTCGTTTCCCACCGACCGGTCTAAGATCGCTTATATCATCACCCTGCTGTCGGAAAAAGCCCTGGCCTGGGCTACTGCTGTGTGGGATGCCCATAGTTCCTGCTGTGCCAGCTACTCTGCCTTTGCTGAGGAATTCAAACGAGTGTTTCAAGGCCCAAGCAGTGGTTCTGACTCAGCCAAACAGCTCCTGACTCTCCACCAAGGTTGGCGCAGCGTGACGGACTATGCCATCCAGTTCCGCACGGTGGCAGCAGCGAGTGGCTGGAACAACGAGGCGCTCACGGTGTGCTTTCTGAAAGGCCTTTCCGACACTATCCAAGATGAACTGGCCACTCGGGAACCACCGGACAATCTCGAGTCCCTGATCAAGTTGGCCTCACGCATTGACCAGCGTCTGAGAGAGAGAACTCAACCGTAGACCTCTAGCCCCTATCAGTCCCAGCTCCGAGTCCCCACCTTTATCCTCGCTGGCTCCATCGGAACCCATGCAGATTGGACGCATCTCACAGGCTGAGAGAGACCGCCGGATGAGGGAGCGACGCTGTCTATATTGCGGCAAACCGGGCCATTTCCGTTCCACGTGTCCCGGGCTCCAGGGAAACGCTCTGTCCCGTACAGACCGGGGGAACTGTAACGGAAACATAACCTCCTCCCATCCGTCCAACTCCCGTCTGCTCATTCCAGTCACCCTCTCCTGGGACAACCACAAGCTTCACCTTCAAGCCTTGGTAGACTCTGGAGCCGCAGGTAACTTCATGGATGGTGTCTGGGCGAAGGAGAATGGCGTTCCCTCTGAACCTCTAAGTGAACCCATGAGGGTCACTACATTGGATGGAAGCCCTTTGGGATCTGGACTTGTCACTCATGTCACTACCTCCTTGCGACTTTCAGTTTCACAACACCAGGAATTGATGAACTTTCATTTGATCTCCTGTTCCGAGTTCCCTCTCGTCCTTGGATACCCCTGGCTTCACAGCCATAACCCTCACATCGACTGGTCTGTGGGCACTATCAAGCAGTGGGGTCCTACGTGCCAAGCTACTTGTATTTTCCAGAATTCCCCGAGTTCTACTCCCGAGTCTTTAGAATCCATCGACCTGACCCGAGTTCCCGAGTGTTACCATGACCTCAAACTGGTGTTTAGCAAACAGAGGGCCACCATGCTACCACCCCATAGACCTTACGATTGCCCCATCGACCTGTTTCCGGGCACTTGCCCCCAGGGGTCGGATCTTTTCCCGATCTCCACCCGAACGAGCTGCTATGGATACCTACATCAAGGACGCTCTGGAAGCAGGCCTCATGCGTCCATCCACCTCCCCGGCGGGAGCAGGGTTTTTCTTTGTGGCCAAGAAAGACGGTGGATTACGTCCTTGCATCGACTACCGGGGACTCAATGCCATAACCGTCCGTAACCGTTACCCGCTACCCCTTATGGCCACAGCCTTCGAGCTGCTCCAGGAAGCAGTTGTTTTCACTAAGCTTGACCTGCGGAACGCATACCATCTTGTGCGGATCAGACCTGGTGACGAGTGGAAGACCGCTTTCAACACGCCTACTGGTCACTATGAATACTTGGTGATGCCCTTCGGCCTGACCAACGCCCCCAGCGGTGTTCCAAGCGCTCATAAACGATGTGCTTAGGGATATGCTTAACATATTTGTGTTCGTTTACTTGGATGACATCCTCATCTTTTCGAGCTCCCTTCAAGAACACACTAAGCATGTCAGACAAGTACTCAAACGCCTCCTGGACAGCCATCTGTACGTTAAGCCGGAAAAATGTGAATTCCATTCATCCCGAGTACAATTCCTGGGATTTGTAGTGGAACCCGGTCGAGTCCAAATGGACCCCAGGAAGGTAGGGGCGGTAGCGGATTGGCCCACCCCAAATCCGTTAAGGAAGTTCAGCGTTTCCTGGGCTTCACAAACTTTTACCGCAAGTTCATCAAGAACTTCAGCTTGGTGGCAGCCCCTCTCTCAGCTTTAACCAAGGGTGGCAATGCAAGGTTTTTGTGGGGAAGAGAAGCTGAGACGGCCTTCCAAGGACTCAAGCAGCGCGTTCTCTCTGCTCCCATCCTGATACTACCGACTACGGATGAACCGTTTGTGGTGGAGGTAGACGCATCAGAGGTTGGTGTTGGAGCTGTCCTGTCTCAGAGGGTGAAGACAAGAAGCTTCATCCGTGCGCTTTCTTCTCACACCGGCTTACCCCGACTGAGAGGAACTACGATGTGGGGGATCGTGAACTCCTAGCGGTTAAGATGGCATTGAAGGAATGGAGACACTGGCTCGAGGGGGCTTCTCACCCGTTTCAAGTGCTTACGGACCACAAAAATCTGGAGTATATCCAGCAGGCGAAGCGGTTGAACTCTTGACAAGCTAGATGGTCTCTTTTCTTCAATCAATTCCAGTTTATCCTCACCTATCGGCCCGGGTCGAAGAATCTCAAACCGGATGCCCTGTCCCGAGTCTACGCTCCTGCCATTCGAGATGACACGGACATGCCTGTCCTTCCTGCTGCTAAGATTGTGGCTCCGATCTCGTGGCAAGTTGAGGATACAGTGAGACGTGCTCAAGCTAGCGAACCGGACCCGAAAGGAGGTCCTGCCAATCGGTTGTTTGTCCCCAAGGCAGTGAGGACTCAGGTCCTTCTGTGGGGGCACTCCTCTCGCCTCACCTGTCATCCGGGCGTAGGTCGCACCTTGGAGTTCATCCAGCGTAAGTTCTGGTGGCCTACCATAAGAGAAGACGTTGCCACTTTCGTCAATGCCTGTCCCGTGTGCTGCCAGGGCAAATCTTCTCACCTCCGCCCTCAAGGACTCCTTCACCCTTTACCTGTTCCCCACAGACCCTGGTCCCATATCTCATTGGACTTTATTACTGGACTTCCTCCATCCCATGGCAATACTACTATCCTAGTCATAATCGACAGGTTTTCAAAGGCGGCCAGGTTCGTCCCTCTGACTAAGTTACCTTCTGCCAAGGAAACGGCTGAGTTGGTAATTAATCATGTGTTCCGAGTCTTCGGGATTCCTCAAGATATGGTTTCTGACAGAGGTCCCCAGTTCGCCTCAAGGTTTTGGAAGGCCTTCTGCCAACTCATGGGGGCTTCTGCCAGTCTATCTTCAGGGTACCATCCGGAGTCCAACGGCCAAACAGAGAGGATGAATCAAGAGCTGGAAACCACCCTCCGATGTATGACTCGTGACAACCCGTCCACATGGTCATCCTTTATTGTTTGGGCCGAATACGCGCACAACACCTTGCGCTCCTCCTCCACTGGTATGTCCCCGCACGAGTGTCAGTTTGGCTATGCTCCTCCATTGTTCCCGGACCAGGAGGCAGAAGTCAGAGTGCCTTCAGCCTTGAAGTTCGTCAGACGCTGTCGGCTTATGTGGAGGAAGACCCCTCTTAATCTTATGCGTTCCTCACAGAGGTACCAACAACAAACCAACAGACGTCGCCGTCCCGGGCCTACCCTGCGCCCCGGCCAGAGAGTCTGGCTCTCCACAAGAGACTTACCTCTACGGGTGGAGTCTCGCAAGCTGTCCCAAAAATACATCGGTCCCTTCAAGGTTGCCAGGAGAGTTAACCCAGTTTCTTATCGCCTACACTTACCCAGATCCCTTAAGATTAATCCCACATTTCACATTTCATTGTTAAAACCTGTTGTTTTTTCTCCCCTTGTCCCGGCAGACAGACCTCCCCCTCCGCCTCGTGTCATTGGAGGCCAGCCGGCTTATACCGTGCATCGGATACTGGATTCCCGCCGGGTGCAGCGGTCCTGGCAGTATCTGGTGGACTGGGAAGGCTACGGTCCCGAGGAGCGCTCCTGGGTTCCTGCCAAAGACATCCTGGACCCTGACCTCATTCGTCAGTTCAGGGCCCTCCACCCTGAGAGAGCTGGTAGGAACGTCAGGAGCCGTTCCTAGGGGGGGGATTCTGTCAGGATTTGGCCAGGGTTGTTCGGGTTTTGGTCACTAGATGCCCCCATTGTGCTTTTTGACCTCATGTTTTTTCCCTTGTTCCCCATTATTATTTGCACCTGTGCCTCGTTTCCCCTGATTGTATTTAAACCCTTAGTTTCCCTCAGTTCTGTGCTCTGTGTTTGTATGTTAGCACCCAGCCCTAGTGTTCTGTGTATTCTTGTCGATTCCGGTGGATGCTCTTGTGGAATTCTGTTTTTGTTTTTGATTATCTCTTGAGGCTTTTTTGTGCTATTCCTACCACCTTTTGGATTTGCCATTTTTTGTATTGAAGGACTTCTCCTTTTTACTTTATTAAATACACCGTCTTAAGTACTGCTGTGTCTGCCTCATCTTCTGGGTTCTGCTGACTATTCGTGGCTCAGTTGGTTAAGTGACTGTTTCTCACTCCGGACACCCAGGTTCGTAACCGGGTCCTGACACAATCCACTACTGTGGTAATTCTGACAGTAGTAGTCTCCTGCACTGATGGTCAGAGTGAAGTCACTCCCAGTCCACTGCCACTGAATCCAGATGGGGTCTATGAAGTTTAGAAACTCCTCCAGGTTTCTGTTGGTACCAGGCTCGGCAGGGATAAGAGCCATACACATCACTGCTGGTTTGACAGTTCAGAGCGACTGTCTGTCCAACATGAACAACTTTCATTGTAGGAGTCTGAGTCACAGTGTACTGTACACTGGATTCTGAAACAAAGAGAGAAAAAAATTGTACATCACCAGGAAAAAATAGCACATTCTCAACAAAATTTCAGTTTACTCATTGCTTACTTTTTAGCATAAAAACATATAACTTTCCATTTTTTACCCTTCATGTAGAATACAAAAATCCAGATGAATATGGTGATAGAAGTCATGGTTGTTGTGGGTTCTGTTGTCTTGAAGGACAGGGGGCGGGGGTACTGTCACGAATCCCGCCGAAGATGGTGCCTCTTCCTGTTCGCTCGGCGGTCGTCGTCGCCGGCCTACTAGCTGCCACCGATCCCCTTTTCTGTTTCATTTAGTGTTGTCTGATTAGTTGCACCTGTGTCTTGTTTAGGTTTTGGGTTTGGGCTTTTTAAAACCGGTAGGCCCGCCGGCTTGTGGGGGCTTGTTTTTTGTTAATTGGTGTGTGTGATTTCTGTGGACGTTATTTTTTCCCGAACCGTTTGGTCCTGTTGTTTTGGACTGGGTCTTTTAGCACCCGAGGGTGTGGCGTTGACCGACACTGTTGCTTTGGGAATAAACTATCCACGTATCTACTACCCTGCTCTCTGCACCTGACTCCTCTACCCACTACTTCTAGAAGTACTGACAAAGATGTCCTCATAGACAAACGTACCTGGTGAGTCTGTGATATCACATCCTCACATCTGATATAAAGGTACAGTGATGTGTTAGAGGGCTTGAGTTTCGTTACCAGTCTAGCACCATCATGGTAGAGCAACTAGTGTATGCAGGTAAGATCCTGGGGCATTCCAGAATATCACCATGGTCCGACAGAGGCTAGAAACTGGCTGCAACAAGGCATTTTCTAACTCTAAATGAAAATGTTCAGAAAGAAAAGGCCATCTTAAGTTTAGTGATCTGTTGAATGCACATAATCATCTCTTTCAGAAGATACCAGATTTGAACCCATTGAAGATAGATGGGTTCATTGTTCTCCATGAGATACTCAAGACAAATGTGTGAAAATTATATAATGATGCCACGAATGACTGAATATGAAAAGTTATAAGAAATATATTGTTGTTCAGCTCTACTACACACTGTCTTTGTCCTGGATCATCTCCTCCCCTCAGCACCTGCAGAAGGTCCCAGCTGTATCAGTACTGTCACTGTACAGTCTGACTGAGGGAGGTTTTTGTACAACTCTGTATCACTGTGTGAACACATTACCACTGCTGTGGTAACTCTGACAGTAGTAATCTCCTGCATCTTCAGCCTGGACTCCACTGATGGTCAGAGTGAAGTCACTCCCAGATCCACTGCCACCGAATCTAGATGGAGTCCCAGACTGAAGGGTTTTAGCCAAGTATATTAGGAGTTTAGGAGCTCCTCCAGGTTTCTGTTGATACCAGGCCAACCTCTGTCCATGTGTATCACTGTATACTGCACTGCTGGTCTTACAGCTGAGACTGACTGAGTGACCCAATGAAACCGCTTTCACTGCAGGAGTCTGGGTCACTGTGACCTGGCCTCTGGACTCTGAAACAGATGGCATGTATAATTAGCATTACATTATTTGTTCATATAGCATATTCACTAAAACAGTAATAAGGTTATATAGCCTAATATTGCAATTTTCCAGAAAATGTTCTGTAAAATATATTACCTTGGAGACAGAGGGCAAATATCCAGATGAAGATGGTGATAAAAGTCATGGTTGTTGTGGGTTCTGTTGTCATGAAGGACAGCTCTCAGTCATGAAGTGTTAAACTCACAGGGATATAAACACTCCCAGAGCACTGAAGCATGTGCTGGCTATGCAAAGTGTTCTATATGGAAGTAGTCCAACATGTAAATAGTCTTCTTGGACAGTCAGAATGATGTGATGTAGAAACATGATAGCTTTGTAATCACAGAATTTTTTTAATGTCATAAGTGCTGAATGGGGACTAATACATGATTATTATTATAGACATCGACAAATGGAGCATATTGTTATTACTGTCATTCGACAAGATATAGCAGATTCTATGTCTCCCTCCATTGATCAGGGACAGGAACTGCAGGCGGTGTCTGGACTGTGTGATGCTGCTGACTGACTCTGATCTAAAGGGGAGATCTCCAGAGCTCTGACGTCTCCAGTCTCCTGTTTCACATGCTGCTCTCTGGAACTACCACAGTGGTGTGAGGGAGGATGTCTGGGTAATGTTCAGGGGCTTTATTGTATCTGTTTGAATCATCTTGATTAAATTATAGCTATTCGAAACACAGGTCATCTTTAGGGGTTTGGATCAATGCACATCATCTCTATTCAGATTGGTTGATAGTTTTCCTTGAGTTACTCAAGAGTCAACATGTAGTTAATGGTCAGAAGAAACATTTAGTGATGAGTTATGATCTAAGGTCTTCTACAAATAGCTGTAGTTTGACTCTATTGTTGTTCAGCTCTACTACACACTGCATCATTGTCAAATATGTGATCACTGTCTAATGAAGGCAGCACATTTCATACACATTTTGATTAAAAGGGCACCTAACCTAAGATCTGATCTCAGAGATCACACTGCTAAACAGTACATTTCCATAACTTATTTATTTCAAATGTTTATTTACTAATATGATTTTATTAAATAGTTTCTGCTATGGTTTTTAACCTTGTGTGGTCTACACTGTAGCTTCCCTGGGTTTTCTCTACCTTCAACCCCCTGGGGACAGAATGAACATCTGGTGCCAGTGCTGCTCTATTCTGGGACAAGCAGAACCACCCTACCCTGCCTATGCAAATCTCAGTTTCACTCCCACAACTCCAACTGATAAGACAGCCATAAAGTCAAGTTCCACAGCCACAAAGTCAAAATTGCCTAGTCAAATGAGCTTTTTGTTCTTAAATTTAAGGTTGGGTTAGGTGGGGTTTTTCAGAATTATGACATTGTTGCTGTGTTAAGTAATGACGACCCAGTTTCACTCTCTGAAATACCCTAGACTGGGACAGATGTGGAGAGAGTGGTTGGGCTGGTTTTAACTTCTATAGTTGATTGGCTTCTGATATTTGTTCTATGATAACTACTACCCTAACTCATGGAATTGTTCTAAAATAGTAATAACATGGTCCAAAAAGCAATTTCATTCTCTATTTTAGGACACCTGGGGCATCAGTGTAAAAATTATGTGGCGCATTCATTGGATTAAGACAGATCGATTGCAATTAGGAGGACTTTTTTCTAATGTCTGAGCCCCACATCTTGTTCCTGATTGACAGATCCGGCAGTCTGTAACCTGCTCATGACAATTAATAATTCTAAATGATCAGATTAATTTTTATCACACCATATGAGGACTTTTAGTGGGCTGAAATGTTTGTAATGTTGATTTAAAATGTGATGATTTAATATTTTGACTTCCGTGGGGTTACTTATGTATGTACAACGAACAATAATATAAATGCAACATGTAAAGTGTGGGTTCCATGTTTCATGAGCTGAAATAAAAGATTCCAAAATTGTCCATAATTATGCACAAATAGCTAATTTCTCTTAAATTTTGTGCACAAATGTATTTACATCCCTGTTCGTGAGCATTTCTCCTTTACCAAGATAATCCATCCACCTGACAGGTGTGGCATATCAAGAAGATAACTAAACAGCATGATTATTATACAGGTGCACCTTGTGCTGGGGAAAATAAAAGGCCACTCTAAAATGTGTAGTTTGTCACACAATACAATGCCACAGATGTATCAAGTTGTGAGAGAGCGTGCAACTGGCATGCTGATTGCAGGAATGTCCACCAGAGCTGTTGCCAGAGAATGCAATGTTCAACGTCGTTTCAGAGAATTTGGCAGTACGTCCAACCAGCCTCACAACCACAGACCACGTGTATGGCATTGTGTGGGCGAGCAGTTTGCCGATGTCAACTTTGATAATGGAGTGCCCCATGGTGGCCGTGGGGTGATGGTATGGGCAGGCATAAGCTCTGGAATAGCCTGCATTCTCGCCAGACATGTCACGCATTGAGGAAGTTTGGGATGCTCTGGATCGACATGTACAACAGAGTGTTCCAGTTCCCGTTTTATCTCCATCTCTACATTTAAAGACTAAATCATGGACACTTTTTCGGACACTTGTGGCTGATTCGTGTGACATATTGTTGTATCTACCTTTTTGCTCTTTGTGCTGTTGTCTGTGCCTAACAATGTTTGTACCATGCTTGTGCTGCTACCATGTGTTGCTACTGTGTTGTTGTCATGTTGTGTTGCTACCATGCTGTTTTGTCATTTGTTAGTGCCATGCTGTATTGTCTAAGGTCTCTCTTTATGTAGTGTTGTGGTGTCTCTCCTGTCATGGTGTGTTTTGTCTTATATTTTTCTTTTAATTCCAGCCCCTGCAGGAGGCCTTTTGCTTCTTGGTCGGCCGTAATTTTAAATAAGAATTTGCTGTTAACTGACTTGCCTAGTTAAATACAAAATATCCAGCAAATTCGCACAGCATTTGAAGAGGATTGGGACAACATTCCACAGGCCACAATCAACAGCCTGATCAACTCTATGCTAAGGTGATGTCGCACTGCACGAGGCATCTTTTCTGCTACTCTCATGTTTTCAGACATGATTAAAAGGGCATCTGATCCAACAAATACTCTGCAATCATTTCTACAACTGAATGAGCCTGTTATAATGTAGCTCCAATACCAGTGAGAATAATTAGTGATATTAGATAATAAACCTCTAAGATCTGCTCTCAGAACTCACACTGCTAAACAATTACTTTCCATAACATATGTATTTATGTTTTATTCCCAATATGGTAACAGTGCTGCTCTATTCTGGGACAAGCAGAACCATCCTGCCCTGTCTATGTAAATCTCAGTTTCACTCACACAGCTACCAATCAAGCAGTTGAACAGTTTGGCTGAGTGAAATACTCTGGACTGGGCCAGATGTGAGGGAGTGGACTGGTTTAACATCTATGGTGGATTCACCATGTAATTAATGACAGATTAAACAGATATGATACTTTAAGATAACAGTGTGTAGTGTATGTCTCTACATAAATGTGTCATGTTTGAGCCCAGCATCATGTCTCATTCACAGATCTAACAGCTCATGAAAAGGGTTAATACATGCTAGATGATCACATCATTAACTGGTTGTGAAGTGCATGTAGGGAAATGGTTTGGGGGCTGATACTTTTCCTCTTACTTCTGTACATCTTACTCTACTATGGACTGGTATTGTCTTCCAAAACTACAAATAACTTTTATATACACTTTCAGTTCATATCCAATATAACAAGTTACAACCATGATGATGATAATAATGACGATGATGAAGACGATGTTGGAGAACGTGTGTTCTGAATGATACTTTCTAACCATTTTCAAAGTTGACCTCCTCTACTGATCAGTGTTTCATGTCACTGTCCCTTCCCCCTCAGCACCCGCAGTAGGTCCCAGCTGTATCAGTACAGTCACTGTGCAGTCTGACTGAGGGAGGTTTTTGTACGACTCTGTATCACTGTGTGAACAATCCACTACTGTGGTAATTCTGACAGTAGTAATCTCCTGCACTGATGGTCAGAGTGAAGTCACTCCCAGTCCACTACCACTGAATTCAAATGGGGTCTATGAAGTTTAGGAGCTCCTCCAGGTTTTTGTTGGTACCAGGCTCGGCAGGGATAAGAGCCATACACATCACTGCTGGTTTGACAGTTCAGAGCGACTGTCTATCCAACATGAACAACTTTCACTGTAGGAGTCTGAGTCACAATGTACTGTCCACTGGATTCTGAAACAAAGAGAGAAAAAAAATTGTACATCATCAGGAATAAATAGCACATTCTCAACAAAATTTCAGTTTACTCATTGCTTACTTTTTAGCATTAAAAACATAACTTTAAATTTTTTTACCCTTCATGTAGAATACAAAAATCCAGATGAATATGGTGATAGAAGTCATGGTTGTTGTGGGTTCTGTTGTCTTGAAGGACAGCTCTCAGTCATGAAGTGTTAAACTCACAAGGCTATGAACACTCCCAAAATACTGAGGCATGTGCTGCCAATGCAAATGTTCCTATGTAAATTATATTCCTAGTAAGGACCCACATTCATAAGGTTATACAGAAACAGACTCTTTAATAATGTTTTAAGTACCTTATACTGTAAATCAGTGACCCAAGGTTATAATACTCATAGCAAAAAACTATCCGTCCTTATTGTATTATACTGTACAAGTACTGCAGCACTATCAGTCCCGACTGTATTAAAATAGTACTTCAGTGCATCTGTCCCTATTGTATTATACTAGTACTTCAGTGCATCTGTCCCTATTGTATTATACTAGTACTTCAGTGCATCTGTCTCTATTGTATTATACTAGTACTTCAGTACTATCAGTCCCTATTGTATTATACTAGTACTTCAGTACTATCAGTCCCTATTGTATTATACTAGTACCACAGTATTACCAGTCCCTATTGTATTATACTAGTACTTCAGTATTACCAGTCCCTATTGTATTATACTAGTACGTCAGTACTATCAGTCCCTATTATATTATACTAGTACCACAGCATTATTAGTCCCTATTGTATTATACTAGTACGTCAGTATTACCAGTCCCTATTGTATTATACTAGTACTTCAGTACTATCAGTCCCTATTGTATTATACTAGTACTTCAGTACTATCAGTCCCTATTGTATTATACTAGTACTTCAGTACTATCAGTCCCTATTGTATTATACTAGTACTTCAGTACTATCAGTCCCTATTGTATTATACTAGTACTTCAGTATTACCAGTCCCTATTGTATTATACTAGTACTTCAGTACTATCAGTCCCTATTGTATTATACTAGTACTTCAGTACTATCAGTCCCTAGTGTATTATACTAGTACGTCAGTATTACCAGTCCCTATTGTATTATACTAGTACTTCAGTACTATCATTCCCTATTGTATTATACTAGTACCACAGCATTATTAGTCCCTATTGTATTATACTAGTACTTCAGTACTATCAGTCCCTATTGTATTATACTAGTACCACAGCATTATTAGTCCCTATTGTATTATACTAGTACTTCAGTACTATCAGTCCCTATTGTATTATACTAGTACTTCAGTACTATCAGTCCCTATTGTATTATACTAGTACTTCAGTATTACCAGTCCCTATTGTATTATACTAGTACTTCAGTACTATCAGTCCCTATTGTATTATACTAGTACTTCAGTACTATCAGTCCCTATTGTATTATACTAGTACGTCAGTATTACCAGTCCCTATTGTATTATACTAGTACCACAGCATTATTAGTCCCTATTGTATTATACTAGTACTTCAGTACCATCAGTCCCTATTGTATTGTACTAGTACTTCAGTGCTATCAGTCCCTATTGTATTAAAATAGTATTTCAGTACTATCAGTCCCCATTGTATTATAATATACCAGTCCTTCAGTACTATCAGTCCCTATTGTAATACACTATAGTACTTTAGTATTATAAGTCCCTATTGTATTATACTAGTACTTCAGTTCTATCCATCCCTATTGTATTATACTAGTACTTCAGTACTATAGGTCCCTGTTGATCTCTCTGTAGACCTTTATGTGATAAACAGAGAGGTCTACAGAATATGAATAACATGAATATTGACTGTTTTTCATCAAGCTGTCCATTCAAGAGGAAGCTTCTTACTGTAACCAGTGCCTGTAATCTGGTTCAGGTTATTAATCAACCTACCAGGGTGTTTACAAACCCTACAGGAACAAGATCATACACATATATCGATCACATTTTTACTAATACTGTAGAACTTTGTTCTAAAGCTGTATCCATGCCCATTGGATGCAGCGATCACAATACAGTAGCTATATCCAGGAAAGCCAAAGTTCAAACAGCTGGGCCTTAATTAGTGTTTAAGTGATGTTAAAAATATTTGTTGTTCTGATGTGATTCATGAGGAGCATCCAGAAGCTGCACTTGATGAATTTATGAAATTGCTTCTTCCAATTATTGATAAACATGCACCTGTTAAGTAACTGACTGATAGAACTGTTAAGGCTCCATGGGTTGATGAGGAAGTGAAAAACAGTATGGTTGAAAGAGATGGGGCAAAAGGAATGGCTAATAAGTCTGGCTGTACATATGACTGCAAATTGAGAAATTATGTGACTAAACTCAACAAAAAGACCAAGAAACTTTATTATGAAGCCAAGATCAATGATATAAAGAATGATGGAATAAACTTTGGAGTAGTTTATAAATGAAATTATGGGCAGAAAGACAAATTCAACTCCATCTTTCATCAAATCAGATGGCTTATTCGTCACAAAACCATTTGATGTTGCCAATTATTTGAATGATTATTTCATTGGCAAAGTGGGCAAACTTAAGCAGGAAATTCCCATGACAAACAGTGAGCAATTCTATTAATGTAAAACATTTTTAAAAAATTCTGAATTAAAAGCAAGTTTGAATTTTGTGAAGTTAGTGTGGAAGAGGTGGAAAAAATATTGTTAACAAACAATAATGACAAACCTCCTGGCATTGACAACGTAGATGGAAAGCTACTGAGGATGTAAGCTGACTCTGTAGCCACTCCTATCTCTCATATTTTTAATCTGAGCCTAGAGGAAAGTCTTTGTCCTCAGGCCTGGAGGGAAATCAAAGTAATTCCGCTACCCAGTAAAACGGCCTTTACTGGTTCTAAAAGCAGACCTATAAGCTTGCTGCCAGATCTTAGCAAACTGTTGGAAAAAATTGTGTTTGACCAAATACAATGCTATTTCTCTGTAAACAAATTAACAACAGACTTTCAGCATGCTTATAGAGAAGGGCACTCAACATGTATTGCACTGACACAAATGACTGATGATTGGTTGAAATAAATTGATAATAAGACGATTGTGGGACCTGTACTGTTAGATTTCAGTGCAGCCTTTGATATTATTGACCATAACCTGTTGTTGAAAAAACTCAAGTGCTATGGCTTTTCAACCTACGCCATATTGTGGATTCAGAGCTATCTATCTAATAGAACTCAAAGGGTTTTCTTTAATGGAAGCGTCTCTAATGTCAAACATGTAAAGTGTGGTGTACCGCAGGGCAGCTCTCTAGGCCTTCTACTCTTTTCTATTTTTACCAATGACCTGCCAATGGCATTAAACAAAGCATGTGTGTCCATGTATGCTGATGTTTCAACCATATATGCATCAGCAACCACAGCTAATGAAGTCACTGAAACCCTTAACAAAGAGTTGCAGTCTGTTTTGGTATGGATGTCCAATATTAAACTAGTCCTGAACATCTCTAAAACTAAGAGCATTGTATTTGGTTCAAATCATTCCTTAAGTGCTAGACCTCAGCTGAATCTGGTAATGAATGGTGTGGCTGTTGAACAAGTTGAGGAGACTAAATTACTTGGTGTTACCTTAGATTTTAAACTGTCATGGTCAAAACATATAGATTCAATGGTTGCAAAGATGGGGAGAGGTCTAGCCGTAACAAAGAGATGCTCTGCTTTTTTGACACCACACTCCAAAAAGAAAGTTCAGCAGGCTCTAGTTTTGTCTAATCTTCATTACTGTCCAGTCGTGTGGTCCAGTGCTGCAAGGAAAGACGTAGTTAACCTCTTGAGTGTAAGGGGCAGTATTTTGATGTTTGGATGAAAAACGTACCCAAATGAAACTGCCTATTTCTGATATTGCAAGCGAAAACCTGAGGAAAATCCAACAAGGAAGTGCTGTTTTTCCTGAAAGCTCTCTGTTCCATTGCAAGCCTTCACTCCATTTAAAGGGATATCAACCAGATTCTTTTTCCTATGGCTTCCACATGGTGTGAACAGTCTTTAGACATAGTTTCAGGCTTTTATTTGGAAAAATGAGCGAGAAAGATCACAGCGCGTCATTGGATGGCTGGGTGCAGGCAGCGTTTTGCATGCGCCAACAGAGTGGAGCAGACATTTTCTCTCTCTCTCCTATTGAAGAAGCTACAGTCCGGTTGAAATATTGTCGATTATATATTGTAAAAACAACCCGAGGATTGATTATAAAAAACATTTGACATGTTTCTACGAACTTTACGGATACTATTTGGAATTTTCCTTTGAAATATTGTCGATTATATATTGTAAAAACAACCCGAGGATTGATTATAAAAAACATTTGACATGTTTCTACGAACTTTACGGATACTATTTGGAATTTTCGTCTGCCCCATCGTGACCGCTCGAGCCTGTGGATTTCTGAACATAACGCGCCAACCAAATGGAGGTATTTTGGATATAAAAATAATCTTTATGGAACAAAAGGAACATTTATTGTGTAACTGGGAGTCTCGTGAGTGCAAACATCCAAAGATCATCAAAGGTAAGAAATTAATTTTATTGCGTTTCTGACTTTCGTGACCAATCTACTTTGCTGCTAGCTGTTTGTAATGTTTTGTCTGCTGAGAGAGATGCCCTTACATAAACGCTTGGTATGCTTTTGCCGAAAATCTTTTTGAAATCTGACACTCCAGGTGGATTAACAACAAGCTAAGCTGTGTTTTGCTATATTGCACATGTGATTTCATGAAAATTAAATATTTTTAGTGATTTAATTTGAATTTGGCGCTCTGCAATTCAGCGGATGTTGACGAAAATGATCCCGCTAACGGGATGGGTGCGTCAAGAAGTTTTAAGCTGCAGCTGGCCCAGAACAGAGCGGCACGTTTTGCTCTTAATTGTAATCAGAGGGCTAATATTCCTACTATACCTGCCAGTCTCTCTTGGCTAAGAGTTGAGGAGAGACTGACTGCATCACTTCTTCTTTGTCTTATACAAAGTCTCTCCTCCACTCTTAACCTCTTACACTTATGGTGGCGCTATTTCATTTTTGGAAGAAAAACGTTCCCGTTTTAAACAAGATATTTTGTCACAAAAAGATGCTCGACTATGCATATAATTGCTACTGTTCGAAAGAAAACACTCTGACGTGTCCAGAAATACAAATATCTTCTCTGTGCGTGCCCTAGAACGTGAGCTTCAGGCAAAACCAAGATGACTTGGCATCCAGGAAATGACAAGGATTTTGAGGCTCTGTCTTTCATGATCTCCTTATATGGCTGTGAACGCAAGAGGAATGAGTCTGCCCTTTCTGTCGTTTCCCCAAGGTGTCTGCAGCATTGTGACGTATTTGTAGGCAGATCGTTGGAAGATTGACCATAAGAGACCACATTTACCACGTGTCCGCCCGGTGTCCTGCGCCGAAATTGGTGCGCAAAAGTCACCTGCCAGTATTTTTCCATGGAGCAGAGAGAGAGAAGCAAGCTTCCAAGAACTGCATGTCAATGAAGAGATATGTGAAAAAACACCTTGAGGATTGATTCCAAACAACGTTTGCCATGTTTCGGTCGATATTATGTAGTTAATCCGGAAAAAGTTTCACGTTGTTAGGTGACTGCATTTCGGTTCGTTTCGGTAGCCAGGCGCAATGTAGAAAACGGAACGATTTCTCCTACACACAGACGCTTTCAGGAAACACTGCGCATTTGGTATGTGGCTGGGAGTCTCCTCATTGAAAACATCAGAAGCTCTTCAAAGGTAAATGATTTTATTTATTTGGTTATCTGGCTTTTGTGAAAATGTTGCGTGCTACATGCTACACAAAATGCTATGCTAGCTTTGCATACTCTTACACAAATTAGTCAATTTCTATGGTTCAAAAGCATATTTTGAAAATCTGAGATGACAGTGTTGTTAAGAAAAGGCTAAGCTTGAGAGCAAACGCATTATTTTAATTTTATTTGCGATTTTCAGAAATCGTTAACGTTGCGTTATGCTAATGAGCCTGAGGCTTAGTCACAATCCCGGATCCGGGATGGGGAGTTTCAAGAGGTTAATGTTGAAAATCCCAAATTGTTTGCACAGTCAAGTTACACACAGTTCTGAGACACACACTTACCCCCCCAGACATGCCACCAGGGGCCTTTTCATAGTCCCCAAACACAGAACAAATTCAAGAAAACTTCCTTCCATCTCATATTGCTCCAATAAACTGCAAACCTGGTTTCAAAAAACAGATAAAGCAACACCTCACGGCACAACGCCTCTCCCCTATTTGACCTAGATAGTTTGTATGTATACATTGATATGTAGGCTACGTGTGCCTTTTTAAAAATGTATGTATTTCTGTCCTTGAGCTGTTCTTGCCTAATGATGTTCTGTATTATGTCATTCTGTGTTATATTTCATGTTCTGTGCGGACCCCAGGAAGAATAGCTGCTGCTTTTGCAACAGCTAATGGGGATCCTCATCAAATACCAAACTACCAAATACCTGTTGTATTAAATTAGTACTTCAGTGCTATCAGTCCCTATTGTATTGTACTAGTGCTTCAGAATTATCAGTCCCTGTATTATACTAGTACTTCAGTACTATCATGGTAATATGGTGTCGTGTCTTTGGCATCTTCATCAAATAACTCTCTGTAATTATTATTATGCAATTCAACTGATTAATCATGTAACTGTAATTAACTAGGAAGTCGGGGCACCAAGGAAAATATTCAGATTACAAAGTTAAAGTTTTCCTAATATAACTTTTCAGATATTTTCATATCTGATCAATAGTCTTCTGAATTAATGAATTATTTATTTTACCTCACGTTAGTCTCATTGCAAACGTCATAAATTGTTGGTTATCTTCACTATGAGTCATCCATACATCAATTGTCTTTAATCATTTATTTATTAATAAATGTTCCAGAGAAGGTCTCTGTCTCTATACTGTTGCCATGAGGAGATCATCACCTTTTCGAATTTACGACCTCTCTCTGACCACAGCAGCCTGTGTGTAGGTGACAGGGAGAGTGGGGGATGGGGCTTGCTGTACCCAAAGAGGGCAACGTCATGACAATGGTATTGATGATGATGGAGGACATGCAATCTGAAAAATGTTTTCGAACCATATTCAAAGTTGACCTCCTTACTGATCCATTTTAATGTCTATTACCCCGGAGTCACTGTGAAGTCTGACTTAGGGAGATTTTTTGTACGGCCCTGTATCACTGTGTGAACACTGGATCACTGTGTAAACTCTGATAGTAGTAATCTCCTGCATCTTCAGCCTGGGCTCCACTGATAGTCAGAGTGAAGTTCCACTGCCAATGAATCTAGATGGAGTCCCAGATTGTGTTTTAGCATAGTAAATAAGGAGTTTATAAGTTCCTCCAGGTTTCTGTTGATACCAGGTAAGACGGGCATCAGAGTAACCTACTTGATTGTCCCGCCCTGACCTTAGATATCTCTGTTTTCTATATATTTTGGTTAGGTCAGGGTGTGACTAAGGTGGGTACTTTGTATGTCTAGAGTTTTTTGTATGTCTAGGTTTTTTGTATGTCTAGGGGTTTTGTATGTCTATGTTGGTCTGATATGGTTCCCAATCAGAGACAGCTGTTTATCGTTGTCTCTGATTGGGGATCATATATAGGCAGGCCTTTACCCCACTTTCTGGTGTGGGATCTTATCTACAGTTAGGTGCCTGTGTGCACACTAGTAGCGGCACGTTTCGTTCATTCGTTCGGTTGTTTGTTTGTTGTTTTGGTGAGTTTCAGTTCATTAAAAATATTGGTCTTCTTCATACAATGAACGTGACATTGATACACATTTCTGCTGGTTTTACAGTTCAGAGAGACTGTCTGTCCTTGGAAAACAGTTTTTGCTGCAGGAGTCTAAGTCAAACTGAACTGTCCTCTCGATTCTGAAACATAGAAAAACATTTTTTATATGAAATTAATATTACAGGGTCCTGTGTGGCTCAGTCGGTAGAGCATGGCGCTTGCAACGCCAAGCGTCGTGGGTTCGATTCCCGCTGGGGCCACCCATATGTAAAAAAAAAAAAAAAAGTAGTGGCCCCAGCCGACTTGTAAGTCGCTTTGGACAAAAGCGTCTGCTAAATGGGATATATATATATATACATATAGTAATCAATTGTTCTGAATAAAATATTAACATTAAAATACATTGTACTTTTGTGTAGATGTAATCATTTTCAAACAATAAACTCTGAAAATGGCAAAAAGCAAACTTCCAGATGAAGATGGTGATAAAAGTCAAGGTTGTATTGGGTTCTGTTCTCAGTCATGAAGTGTTAAACTCACAGGGCTGTAAACACTCATAGAGCCGTAGGACAGATGCATTTTGCAAATGAATATTTGCTCCCATCATTAGAATGCATTTTATCCTGCATGTGCTATCTTTAATAACTCAGATCACTAATGTCTGGCAAATTGTATGGCTCACTGTCGTATGTGTATTCTGATGATGATCAGATATAATGGACTGTCTGTTCACTCATGCTTGGTCTCTGATGTAAGTTCCTCTAATCAGTTAGTGAACACTTCTCTAAACTAAAGCTGGAAGGATTCCTCTGGTAGTGTTGTCTGTCCTCTGTGACTTTACCACCACTGTTAAATCAGAGATCAACATGTTTAATAAAGGATTATACAACATGGATCACTATCACTACTGCTGCTGCTGTTGTCTTTCATATGGACAATATGGAGGAATACTAGCAACACTGATCTAATGCTGGACTGTACCTCCGGACGAGGTGAACACCTGATACACAGAACGGAAAAAAGTATATACAAGGGATACACATATCTAATCTAATTGGGCTTTTTAAATGATGAGTGATTAGCCTATACTTTAGATTGGCTGTATGAATAAAAATACTGCACCCAGTAGGAAATGTACAATAAACAGTAGGTTTCTGCTCATTGTTAATTAAGGAAATCGAAAAATACAAAACACTGTTTTTCAAATTGATTAGGTGAAATCATCTTTGACAAGTATTCATAACATAGTAGAGTTAATGATTTGAACCACAGTGTAAGGGTTTTCCTCCTCTTCGTCTGAAAAGGAGGTGTAGCAAGGATCGGACCAAGATGCGGCGTGGTAAGTGTCCATGGTTGTTTATTTTAAAACATAAACTGAACACTCAATGAATACAAAACAATAACCGTGAACAAAACCGAAACAGTACGGTGTGGCGAACAAACACAGACACGGAAACAATCACCCACAAAACAACAGTGAAACCCAGGCTACCGAAGTATGATTCTCAATCAGAGACAACTAACGACACCTGCCTCTGATTGAGAACCATACTTGGCCGAACACAGAAAAACAACCTAGAAACACAAAACATAGAATGCCCACCTAACTCACTCCTGACCAACTAAAACAAACAAATAACACAAGAACTAGGGTCAGAACGTGACACACAGTCTAAAGCTTGACCAATGGTCAGGAGGTGTTTGTACCAGCAGTGATAGGGATTGTATCACCGTGGGACACTTTTGGTAGAGGCACCAGACTTGATGTTGGAAATAAGTAACAAGCTCTCTTGATTTTTCTTTCTAATAAAGAAATATGTATTTAACTTTCTTAAACGCTGTCTCTAAAAAAATACTGTTATTTTAGATACTTTACTTGCTAAAAATGTTTTTTTCTATTGCCACTGACTGATCCTGCCTTCAAACAACATTTTATTAAATCAAGGTCACCAAGAAAAAGAGCCTCATACAATTTAGACATACAAATAAACCTGCAATGTAAGGTTTATTTGTATGTGTGACTTGTATGATTGCAGACTTTATAACTCTTGAAGTGTGGTTTACTGTAGTCATTGTTGCATTGTGAAAGAGTCTCAGTTATGTTTGTGTTCAACCTCTTGGATTCTGCAAATACTGTAGATTTACAGAGTGTTCTGATCAGACACATTCCTAAAATACCTGTATGACATACTAGTAACGCTAAAGTTAACCACTTAGTAGATGTTATGTTTTGTGTTTTCTTTACAACCTTTCACCAATCTAACTTGTCCATTCATATTTAGAGTGCATTTCTAAATACATTTATTTTGATGTGTACTGCTTTCAGAAATCTTTTAGCCATAGTTGATGAAGTTGATATGTTCTTTATTCCAGGTAACAGTGTCCCCACCCTCACCATCCTCCCCCCTCTAGTGAGGAGCTGTCCAGTACAACAACAGCCACACTGATGTGTCTGGCCAACAAGGGCTTCCCCTCAGACTGGGGGGAGGACTTCCTAGCCACCATTCTAGGGAGTTTTTCCTAGCCACCAAGCTTCTACACCTGCATTGCTTGCTGTTTGGGGTTTCCGGCTGGGTTTCTGTACAGCACTTTGAGATATCAGCTGATGTACGAAGGGCTATAGAAATACATTTGATTTGATTTGGACCGTGAGCTGGAGAGTGGATGGGACAAGCAAGAAGCAGGAGGCCAGTCCCGGGGTCCTGGAGAAGGATGGTCTGTACAGCTGCAGCAGCACCCTGACACTCACTGCCCAGGACTGGAACAAGACAGTGTCAGTGATCTGTGAGGCCCACCAGAGCTCCCAGCCTACAGTCACCAAGACCCTGAAGAGGGCTGACTGTTCTGGGTAGGACCCCTCAGTCACACACCCCTGTGGAGAGAGGACGCTGGTTCCTCTGCTTTGACTCTGTTCTGAGATCAGATGTTTTCTGTCTTATTGATCACTGGCATGTAGACTAACAGAGGGCTTTGCTTGAGTCATTGTGTCAATCCTCTCTGTCGACTTAGTTTGTATCAGTGTTAGATTTGATGTGTTCTGCTTTATTACTACTAGATGTTGTAGGTATGTTTGCTTTGATGCTTTGATGAATAAGTGAAAAAAATATTTGCCTTTGGAGCAAATATGTAACGCGGTTCTTCTAACTCCTCTGACGAAGAGGTGGAACAAGGATCGGACCAAAATGCAGCGTGGTTTGTTAGATACATCTTTTAATGATGAAGTAAACACGAACAATACAAAACAACAAACGTCGAAAACCGAAACAGCCCTGACTGGTGCAACAAACAGAGACAGGAACAATCACCCACAAACACACAGTGAAACCCAAGCTACCTAAGTATGATTTTCAATCAGAGACAACTAATGACACCTGCCTCTGATTGAGAACCATACTAGGCCGAAACATAGAAATACCCCAAAACAGAAAAACAAACAGACTACCCACCCAACTCTCGCCCTGACCAAACCAAATAAATACAAAGCGTGACAGTACCCCCCCAAAGGTGCGGACTCCGGCCGCAAACCTTAACCTATAGGGGAGGGTCTGGGTGGGCATCTGTCTGCGGTGGCGGCTCTGGCGCGGGACGCGGACCCCACTTCACCATTGTCTTTGTCCGCTTTATGTCCGCCTCCGTGGCTTTCTAACCATGTCCACCCCTCTCAATGACCCCACTGGACAGAGGGGCAGAAGCTCTGGCGCCTCAGACTCCGGCAGCAGCGCCGGACAGGCGGGAGACTCCGGCAGCAGCGCCGGACAGGCGGGAGACTCCGGCAGCAGCGCCGGACAGGCGGGAGACTCCGGCAGCACTGGAGAGAAGGAAGGCTCCGGCAGTGCTGGACAGACGGGAGCACCTGTATGGATGAACCGGAGAGACAGCCTGGTGTGGGGGGCTGCCACCGGAGGGCTGGTGCGTGGAGGTGGTGACGGATAGACTGGACCGTGCAGGCGCACTGGAGCTCTTGAGCACCGAGCCTGCCCAACCTTACCCGGTTGAATGGTCCCGGTCGCCCTGCCAGTGCGGCGAGGTGGAATATCCCGCACTAGGCTATGCAGGCGAACCTGGGACACCATGCGCAAAGTTGGTGCCATGTAAGCCGGCCCAAGGAGACGCACTGGAGACCAGATGCGTAGAGCCGGCTTCATGGCACTTGGCTCGATGCCCAATCTAGCCCGGCCGATACGCGGAGCTGGAATGTATCGCGCCGGGCTATGCACCGCACTGGGGACACCATGCGCTTCACAGCATAACACGGTGCCTGCCCGGTCTCTCTCGCCCCCGGTAACCACAGGAAGTTGACGCAGGTCTCCTACCTGGCTTCGCCATACTTCCTGTGAGCCCCCCCCCCCAATACATTTTTGGGGCTGACTCTCGGGCTTCCATCCACGCCGCTGTGCTGCCTCCTCATACCAGCACCTCTCCGCCTTTACCGCCTCTTCTTTGGGGCAGCAATATTCTCCAGACTGTGCCCAGGGACCTTTTCCGTCCAATATCTCCTCCCAAGTCCAGAAGTCCTGTGATCGCTGTTGCTGCCTTTGTTGCTTCTCCTGTGGCTCCTGCCTGTTGACACGTTCCTTGGTCCGTTTGTGGTGGGTGATTCTGTAATGCTGTTCTTCTAACTCCTCCTCTGACGAAGAGGTGGAACAAGGATCGGACCAAAATGCAGCGTGGTTCGTTAGATACATCTTTTAATGATGAAGTAAACACGAACAATACAAAACAACAAACGTCGAAAACTGAAACAGCCCTGACTGGTGCAACAAACACAGAGACAGGAACAATCACCCACCAACACACAGTGAAACCCAAGCTACCTAAGTATGATTCTCAATCAGAGACAACTAATGACACCTGCCTCTGATTGAGAACCATACTAGGCCGAAACATAGAAATACCCCAAAACATAGAAAAACAAACATAGACTACCCACCCAACTCACGCCCTGACCAAACTAAATAAATACAAAACAAAGGAAATAAAGGTCAGAACGTGACAAAATATTTGTGTTGTCTATTTTAATAATTAGACTGCAGTCTTGAATGTTGAGTGATATATAAATATATTAATAAAGCCTGGTTCACAGTTTCATTGCAGACTATCAGACCTAAACCTCATTGCTTATTTATGTTCTCACTTTAAAAACATATTGTCCTCAACCAGTAGTCCATACTAACACAAGATACTACAATGTTAACAGATTAACAGGAGAGGTCTAGATACTACAATGTTAACAGATTAACCAGAGAGGTCTAGATACTACAATGTTAACAGATTAACAGGAGAGGTCTAGATACTACAATGTTAACCGTTTAACCAGAGAGGTCTAGATACTACAATGTTAACAGATTAACAGGAGAGGTCTAGATACTACAATGTTAACAGATTAACAGGAGAGGTCTAGATACTACAATGTTAACAGGTTAACAGGAGAGGTCTAGATACTACAATGTTAACAGGTTAACAGGAGAGGACTAGATACTACAATGTTAACAGATTAACAGGAGAGGTCTAGATACTACAACGTTAACAGGTTAACAGGAGAGGGTCTAGATACTACAATGTTAACCGTTTAACCAGAGAGGTCTAGATACTACAATCTAAACAGATTAACAGGAGAGGTCTAGATACTACAATGTTAACAGATTAACCAGAGAGGTCTAGATACTACAATGTTAACAGATTAACAGGAGAGGTCTAGATACTACAACGTTAACAGGTTAACAGGAGAGGTCTAGATACTACAATGTTAACAGATTAACAGGAGAGGTCTAGATACTACAATGCTAACAGATTAACAGGAGAGGTCTAGATACTACAATGTTAACAGATTAACCAGAGAGGTCTAGATACTACAATGTTAACAGATTAACAGGAGAGGTCTAGATACTACAATGTTAACATATTAACCAGAGAGGTCTAGATACTACAATGTTAACAGATTAACAGGAGAGGTCTAGATACTACAATGTTAACAGATTAACAGGAGAGGTCTAGATACTACAATGTTAACAGATTAACCAGAGAGGTCTAGATACTACAATGTTTACAGATTAACAGGAGAGGTCTAGATACTACAATGTTAACAGATTAACAGGAGAGGTCTAGATACTACAATGTTAACAGATTAACCAGAGAGGTCTACATACTACAATGTTAACAGATTAACAGGAGAGGTCTAGATACTACAATGTTAACAGATTAACCAGAGAGGTCTAGATACTACAATGTTAACAGATTAACAGGAGAGGTCTAGATACTACAACGTTAACAGGTTAACAGGAGAGGTCTAGATACTACAATGTTAACAGATTAACAGGAGAGGTCTAGATACTACAATGCTAACAGATTAACAGGAGAGGTCTAGATACTACAATGTTAACAGGTTAACAGGAGAGGACTAGATACTACAATGTTAACAGATTAACAGGAGAGGTCTAGATACTACAACGTTAACAGGTTAACAGGAGAGGTCTAGATACTACAATGTTAACCGTTTAACCAGAGAGGTCTAGATACTACAATGTTAACAGATTAACAGGAGAGGTCTAGATACTACCATGTTAACAGATTAACAGGAGAGGTCTAGATACTACAATGTTTACAGATTAACAGGAGAGGTCTAGATACTACAATGTTAACAGATTAACAGGAGAGGTCTAGATACTACAATGTTAACAGATTAACCAGAGAGGTCTACATACTACAATGTTAACAGATTAACCAGAGAGGTCTAGATACTACAATGTTAACAGATTAACAGGAGAGGTCTAGATACTACAATGTTAACAGATTAACAGGAGAGGTCTAGATACTACAATGTTAACAGATTAACAGGAGAGGTCTAGATACTACAATGTTAACAGATTAACAGGAGAGGTCTAGATACTACAATGTTAACAGATTAACAGGAGAGTTCTAGATACTACAATGTTAACAGATTAACAGGAGAGGTGTAGATACTACAATGTTAACAGATTAACAGGAGAGGTCTAGATACTACAATGCTAACAGATTAACCAGAGAGGTCTACATACTACAATGTTAACAGATTAACCAGAGAGGTCTAGATACTACAATGTTAACGGATTAACAGGAGAGGTCTAGATACTACAATGTTAACAGATTAACAGGAGAGGTCTAGATACTACAATGTTAACAGGTTAACAGGAGAGGTCTAGATACTACAATGTTAACAGATTAACAGGAGAGGTCTAGATACTACAATGTTAACAGATTAACCAGAGAGGTCTACATACTACAATGTTAACAGATTAACCAGAGAGGTCTAGATACTACAATGTTAACAGATTAACAGGAGAGGTCTAGATACTACAATGTTAACATATTAACCAGAGAGGTCTAGATACTACAATGTTAACAGATTAACAGGAGAGGTCTAGATACTACAATGTTAACAGATTAACAGGAGAGGTCTAGATACTACAATGTTAACAGATTAACAGGAGAGGTCTAGATACTACAATGTTAACAGATTAACAGGAGAGGTCTAGATACTACAATGTTAACAGATTAACCAGAGAGGTCTAGATACTACAATGTTAACAGATTAACAGGAGAGGTCTAGATACTACAATGTTAACAGATTAACAGGAGAGGTCTAGATACTACAATGTTAACAGATTAACAGGAGAGGTCTAGATACTACAATGTTAACAGATTAACCAGAGAGGTCTAGATACTACAATGTTAACAGATTAACAGGAGAGGTCTAGATACTACAATGTTAACAGATTAACAGGAGAGGTCTAGATACTACAATGTTAACAGATTAACAGGAGAGGTCTACATACTACAATGTTAACAGATTAACAGGAGAGGTCTACATACTACAATGTTAACAGATTAACAGGAGAGGTCTAGATACTACAATGTTAACAGATTAACAGGAGAGGTCTAGATACTACAATGTTAACAGATTAACCAGAGAGGTCTAGATACTACAATGCTAACAGATTAACAGGAGAGGTCTAGATACTACACTGTTAACAGATTAACCAGAGATGTCTAGATACTACAATGTTAACAGATTAACAGGAGAGGTCTAGATACTACAATGTTAACAGATTAACAGGAGAGGTCTAGATACTACAATGTTAACAGATTAACCAGAGAGGTCTACATACTACAATGTTAACAGATTAACAGGAGAGGTCTAGATACTACAATGTTAACAGATTAACCAGAGAGGTCTAGATACTACAATGTTAACAGATTAACAGGAGAGGTCTAGATACTACAACGTTAACAGGTTAACAGGAGAGGTCTAGATACTACAATGTTAACAGATTAACAGGAGAGGTCTAGATACTACAATGCTAACAGATTAACAGGAGAGGTCTAGATACTACAATGTTAACAGGTTAACAGGAGAGGACTAGATACTACAATGTTAACAGATTAACAGGAGAGGTCTAGATACTACAACGTTAACAGGTTAACAGGAGAGGTCTAGATACTACAATGTTAACCGTTTAACCAGAGAGGTCTAGATACTACAATGTTAACAGATTAACAGGAGAGGTCTAGATACTACAATGTTAACAGATTAACCAGAGAGGTCTAGATACTACAATGTTAACAGATTAACAGGAGAGGTCTAGATACTACAACGTTAACAGGTTAACAGGAGAGGTCTAGATACTACAATGTTAACAGATTAACAGGAGAGGTCTAGATACTACAATGCTAACAGATTAACAGCAGAGGTCTAGATACTACAATGTTAACAGATTAACAGGAGAGGTCTAGATACTACAATGTTAACAGATTAACAGGAGAGGTCTAGATACTACAATGTCAACAGATTAACCAGAGAGGTCTAGATACTACAATGTTTACAGATTAACAGGAGAGGTCTAGATACTACAATGTTAACAGATTAACAGGAGAGGTCTAGATACTACAATGTTAACAGATTAACCAGAGAGGTCTACATACTACAATGTTAACAGATTAACCAGAGAGGTCTAGATACTACAATGTTAACAGATTAACAGGAGAGGTCTAGATACTACAATGTTAACAGATTAACAGGAGAGGTCTAGATACTACAATGTTAACAGATTAACAGGAGAGGTCTAGATACTACAATGTTAACAGATTAACAGGAGAGGTCTAGATACTACAATGTTAACAGATTAACAGGAGAGGTCTAGATACTACAATGTTAACAGATTAACAGGAGAGGTCTAGATACTACAATGTTAACAGATTAACAGGAGAGGTCTAGATACTACAATGTTAACAGATTAACAGGAGAGGTCTAGATACTACAATGTTAACAGATTAACAGGAGAGTTCTAGATACTACAATGTTAACAGATTAACAGGAGAGGTGTAGATACTACAATGTTAACAGATTAACAGGAGAGGTCTAGATACTACAATGCTAACAGATTAACCAGAGAGGTCTACATACTACAATGTTAACAGATTAACCAGAGAGGTCTAGATACTACAATGTTAACAGATTAACAGGAGAGGTCTAGATACTACAATGTTAACAGATTAACAGGAGAGGTCTAGATACTACAATGTTAACAGGTTAACAGGAGAGGTCTAGATACTACAATGTTAACAGATTAACAGGAGAGGTCTAGATACTACAATGTTAACAGATTAACCAGAGAGGTCTACATACTACAATGTTAACAGATTAACCAGAGAGGTCTAGATACTACAATGTTAACAGATTAACAGGAGAGGTCTAGATACTACAATGTTAACATATTAACCAGAGAGGTCTAGATACTACAATGTTAACAGATTAACAGGAGAGGTCTAGATACTACAATGTTAACAGATTAACCAGAGAGGTCTAGATACTACAATGTTAACAGATTAACAGGAGAGGTCTAGATACTACAATGTTAACAGATTAACAGGAGAGGTCTAGATACTACAATGTTAACAGATTAACAGGAGAGGTCTACATACTACAATGTTAACAGATTAACAGGAGAGGTCTACATACTACAATGTTAACAGATTAACAGGAGAGGTCTAGATACTACAATGTTAACAGATTAACAGGAGAGGTCTAGATACTACAATGTTAACAGATTAACCAGAGAGGTCTAGATACTACAATGCTAACAGATTAACAGGAGAGGTCTAGATACTACACTGTTAACAGATTAACCAGAGATGTCTAGATACTACAATGTTAACAGATTAACAGGAGAGGTCTAGATACTACAATGTTAACAGATTAACAGGAGAGGTCTAGATACTACAATGCTAACAGGTTAACAGGAGAGGTCTAGATACTACAATGTTAACAGATTAACAGGAGAGGTCTAGATACTACAATGCTAACAGATTAACAGGAGAGGTCTAGATACTACAATGTTAACAGATTAACAGGAGAGGTCTAGATACTACAATGTTAACAGATTAACAGGAGAGGTCTAGATACTACAATGCTAACAGATTAACAGGAGAGGTTTAGATACTACAATGTTAACAGATTAACAGGAGAGGTCTACATACTACAATGTTAACAGATTAACAGGAGAGGTCTAGATACTACAATGGTAACAGATTAACAGGAGAGGTCTAGATACTACAATGCTAACAGATTAACAGGAGATGTCTAGATACTACAATGTTAACAGATTAACAGGAGATGTCTAGATACTACAATGTTAACAGATTAACAGGAGAGGTCTAGATACTACAATGCTAACAGATTAACAGGAGATGTCTAGATACTACAATGTTAACAGATTAACAGGAGATGTCTAGATACTACAATGGTAACAGATTAACAGGAGAGGTCTAGATACTACAATGCTAACAGATTAACAGGAGATGTCTAGATACTACAATGTTAACAGATTAACAGGAGATGTCTAGATACTACAATGTTAACAGATTAACAGGAGAGGTCTAGATACTACAATGTTAACAGATTAACAGGAGAGGTCTAGATACTACAATGTTAACAGATTAACAGGAGAGGTCTAGATACTACAATGTTAACAGATTAACAGGAGAGGTCTACATACTACAATGTTAACACTAGAGGTCTAGATACTACAATGTTAACAGATTAACAGGAGAGGTCTAGATACTACAATGTTAACAGATGAACAGAAGAGGTCTATTCGTATTTTTGGAATGTTTTCGACCTGCTTGATTTATAGATTTATAAAGACAGTAATATAATGTTATTGAACATTTGATGCACATAATAATACAAGTATCACAGCATCAACATAGTCATTGAGTATTCTCTACCTCCAACCCCTTGAGGACAGAGTGACCGTCTGGTGACTGTGCTGCTCTATTCTGGGACAAGCAGAACCACTCAGCCCAGTCCATGCCATTGCAGTTGAGCAGTTTCATTGCCTGAAATACCTTGGACTGAGTGAGATGTGAGGTAATGGACTGGTTTTAACCTCGATGGAGGATTAGTAACAGATCAAATTGATATGAATGTAGATATGTCTAATGCCTGAACCCAGCATCATGTCTCATTCACAGATCTAACAGTCAGTAACCTGCTCATCAAAATAGTTCATATAATGCTAGATGATCACATCAATATTTGGTTGTGAGGTCTGGTTGTGAGGTGTATATAGGGATTTGATGTAATGGGGCTGATGCTGATGTAATAGTACTATTACTGGTGTAGTCCTCAACACTATCACTGGTGTAGTCCTCAACACTATCACTGGTCTAGTCCTCAACACTATCACTGGTGTAGTCCTCAACACTATCACTGGTCTAGTCCTCAACACCATCACTGGTGTAGTCCTCAACACTATCACTGGTGTAGTCCTCAACACTATTACTGGTGTAGTCCTCAACACTATCACTGGTGTAGTCCTCAACACTATCACTGGTCTAGTCCTCAACACCATCACTGGTGTAGTCCTCAACACTATCACTGGTGTAGTCCTCAACACCATCACTGGTGTAGTCCTCAACACTATCACTGGTGTAGTCCTCAACACTATTACTGGTGTAGTCCTCAACACTATCACTGGTGTAGTCCTCAACACTATCACTGGTCTAGTCCTCAACACCATCACTGGTGTAGTCCTCAACACTATCACTGGTGTAGTCCTCAACACTATTACTGGTGTAGTCCTCAACACTATCACTGGTGTAGTCCTCAACACTATCACTGGTCTAGTCCTCAACACCATCACTGGTGTAGTCCTCAACACCATCACTGTTCTAGTCCTCAACACCATCACTGTTCTAGTCCTCAACACCATCACTGGTCTAGTACTGAACACTATAACACTGTGTCTAGTCCTCAACACCATCACTGTTCTAGTCCTCAACACCATCACTGGTCTAGTACTGAACACTACAACACTGTGTCTAGTCCTCAACACCATCACTGGTCTAGTACTGAACACTATAACACTGTGTCTAGTCCTCAACACTATCACTGGTCTAGTCCTTAACATTATCACTGGTCTAGTCCTCAACACTATTACTGGTCTAGTCCTCAACACTATCACTGGTCTAGTCCTTAAAACTATCACTTGTCTAGTCCTCAACACTATTACTGGTGTAGTCCTCAACACTATCACTGGTCTAGTCCTTAACACTATCACTGGTCTAGTCCTCAACACTATTACTGGTCTAGTCCTCAACACTATCACTGGTCTAGTCCTCAACACTATCACTGGTGTAGTCCTCAACACTATTACTGGTCTAGTCCTGAACACTATCACTGGTCTAGTCCTCAACACTATCACTGTGTCTAGTCCTCAACACTATCACTGTGTCTAGTCCTGAACACTATCCCTGTGTCTAGTCCTCAACATTATCGCTGGTGTAGTCCTCAACGCTGTCACTGGTCTAGTCCCTAACAGTATCACTGGTCTAGTCCTCAACACTATCACTATGTCTAGTCCTAAACCCGATCACTGTGTCTAGTCCTCAACATTATCACTGGTCTAGTCCTCAACGCTATCACTGGTACAGTCCCTAACACTATCACTGGTCTAGTCCAGAACACTATCACTGGTCTAGTCCTCAACACTATCACTGGTCTAGTCCAGAACACTATCACTGGTCTAGTCCAGAACACTATCACTGGTCTAGTCCTCAACACTATCACTGGTCAAGTCCTCCCCCTCAGCACCTGCAGCTAAGACTGTCTGAGAGGGGTCTGAGTGGGGAGGTGAAAACTGAAAACTATCTGCTATTGGCAGAGAGATTTGAAACTCTCTTTGTTACTGGTCTATTAACCCATTTGCCACATGGTAACGTCCCCATGGAAAGCCGAAACTCCCTCCAATGCAAACCTGCTAATTAGAAGTACTGTATGTACAGTACATCACATTTTCAACCAGGAACAATCAGGAAATAACACTGATCCATTTTTTTCACACTTTTACAATGTTAGTTTAATCAGCTGTTGTTCAATATGATATAAAACACAGGAAAAAACTGAATTTTGACTGCACAGGGCCTTAATTGGATTACGGCTGGTTTTACAGAAGTGGAGAATAACTACACTATGCGACCTGAAAAACAGCTTTCCCTGCAGGAGTCTGAGTCACAGTGATCTGCCCTCTGGATACTGAGAAAAGAATAACACATTGTCAAGATCAGATTCCATTTAAGTTCAGTTTTCTGAAATATCATATGCTTTAGAATTCAACAGCAACTTTACCTTGAAATCAAACGGCAAGCATCAAGATGAAGGAATCTACTCAATCTGTATCGCGGGAGTTCAGCATTACAGCGTGATTGTCATTTAAAAGCACTGTTCTTGCATTAGCGGAGACTGCTTTCACCGTAAAAGCTGCATGTGGGGCTGCAGGTAGCCTAGTGGTTAATAGGTTGCTGGTTCAAGTCCCTGACTTGACTTGGTCAAAAATATGTCACCTAGGCACTTCACTCTAATTCCTCCTGTAAGTCCCTCTGGATAGGAGCCTCTGCTAAGTGAAATAAATGTAATATGTTGAATCAATTGAAAATGATCTTCACATTCTATTGTGCAATCTGTAATGCTTCAGCGATACAAATTGAACAGAGCCCGAAAATGATGATAAAATCATAGGTTGTTGTGGGTTCTGTTGTCATGACGGACAGCTCTCAGTCATGACGTGTTAAACCCAAATGTTTATACACTCTAGCGGGCATATGCATATTCATGTTTTAAATCTATTTCAGTTTCCAAGTAGACTACTATCATTAAAACTGTATTTTATCCTGCACATGTTAGCTTTTATAACAACAAACATCATGCGTTTTACTCTAATATATTGTATATGACAACTTTTCTATTCCATCCATATCGCTGAAGTTCACAGCTAAAACCCGATTCAAATGTAAAGGCTTCAGCGATACAGATTGAATACAGCCCTAACTGTCAGTTCACTCATGCTTGGACTCTTACTTAAGTTCCTCAAATCAGTTTGTGAACCCTTCTCAAAACTAAAGCTGATCAGATTCGTCTGGTAGTGGTGTCTGTTCTCTGTGACTTTACAACCGGAGATATATCTGAGATAAACAGGGAATATACACAACATGAATCAATATTACTGCTGTTACTTTTTCTCCTGGACAAAATGGAGGAACAAAAATGCTGGATTTAATGTTGAACACTGACTGTTCTGTTCCTAAGAGGAAATCTGATACACAGAAGAAAGTCTAATGACAAATATCTAGATTTGAGATACAATTTATATTTTTTATGAATTGTATAAACAGCCCATATGAAGTGTTTATTTTACCTCGAAAGATGTTAAATGGTATTTGTGTTTAGTGTGATTCTGTATGAGGGATTTTCACTGTTACAGCTGAAGCATCACAGCACAGAGAGGTTTTTGTATCAGCAGTAATAGGGATTGTATCACTGTGGTGGACTTTTGGTAGCGGCACCAGACTAGATGTTGGAAGTAAGTAAACAACACAATTAACCACTTTTTAAAAAACTTTTTGATATCACTGTAATTTCTCTGTCAACTGTATGACTTTAAGTTTAGCAATTTTTTTGTTTGTTTTACACCTTTATATTTCATAATAATACTGTAGTGTTTTTCATTTAATCAAAAAACTATTTCAAATTAAGAATATAACATTATATTTGACCAGTATTCATATGAGTTCATGAATTACAACACAGTCTGAAATGTGTAAGTATTCAGCTTTCCCAATGAGTGTTAGGTTTCTGTATGAGCAGTAATAGGGTTGTATCACTGTGGCACACTTTTGGTAGCGGTACCAGACTTGATGTTGGAAGTAAGTTTCTTGATGTTTGTCTGATTCCATTTTTTTTCTTAAACTCTTTATTCTCTATTAAAACATTTTGATTTGAGATATTTTACTTTCCAAAAATATTGTTATATATTGATTTTGACTGAGTCTTCTTTCAACAGCTGATTTAATCAAAATGTTAAATTGTAGGCATTTATTATTTTATTTGTATGATTGCAGACTATATAACTTTTATTCTGTTTCGATAACTATAATATTTGTTTTTGTAGTCATCAGTACATTGTGTTCATGATAGTCACATTGGTAATGTGAACATAAAAGGTCTCTGTTATGTTCATATCCAACCTCTTTGATTCTGCAAAATACTACAAATATGAGTATTGTGATCAGATACGTTCCTAAAAAAATATCTGCATGACAAAGTAATGCTAAAGTTAAACACGTCATACTTGTATACTTTATACTTGTAATCTACTTTATATCTTTTGACTGTTTGTGTTTTCGTCACGTCATTTAGCAATCTAACTTCCATATTAAGTCATTTCCAAAGTACTGTGTTTTGATATAGATGATGCGTTGTGTTTCTTTCAGGTAACAGTTCCCCCACCCTCACCGTCCTGCCCCCCTCTAGTGAGGAGCTGTCCAGTACAACAACAGCCACACTGATGTGTCTGGCCAACAAGGGCTTCCCCTCAGACTGGACCTTGAGCTGGAAAGTGGACGGGACCAGCCAGAACCAGGAGACCAGTCCCAGGGTCCAGGAGAAGGATGGTCTGTACAGCTGGAGCAGCACCCTGACTCTCACTGTCCAGGAGTGGACCAAGGCAGGAGAGGTGACCTGTGAAGCCCAGCAGAATTCCCAGCCTACAGTCACCAAGACCCTGAAGAGGGCTGACTGTTCTGGGTAGGACTCCTCAGTCACACACCCCTGTGGAGAGAGGACGCTGGTTCCTCGGCTTTGACTTGCTTTGTTCTAAGATCAGTTGTTCTCTGATTTAGTGATCACTCTCGTGTAGAATAACAGGGAGCTTGGCTTGAGTTTATGTGTCAATCCATTCTGTAGAATGAGATTTTGTTCGTTTTAGATTTGATGTGATCTGCTTTTATTCACTATTATGTTCGCTTTGATTCTTCGATTATGTAATAATGGATTAAAATAAAGTTTTCTTTTTGGAATGCATATTTGTGTTGTTTCTATTAATGAACTTGATAATATATATATATTTGTAATATTGTGGAAAATAAATGTAATCAACTAGGCTGGTTAATGGTGTATTTGAAAACTGTCAGGCCTAAACCTTATCCTCGCGTAACATCATCATTGACCAGTAATTCATATCATCACAATATAATATGTTATGGTCTGTGCTTTGAAGCTAAAAACACTACTTCAAGATATAGAGTAGAGAGATAGTCTTCTCTACCTCCAACACCCTGGGAACAGAGTGAACATCTGGTGACAGTGCTGCTCTATTCTGGGACAAGCAGAACCACTGAGCCCTGTCTATGTAAATCTGTTTCACTCCCACTGCTACCAGTCTAGTTTCAGTTTCACTGCCTGAACTGGACCAGATGTGAGTGGGTGGACTAGTTTTACTGCAACCTCTATGGTGGATTCAAGGAGGGGACATTCTTACATTGAATAAACCACCATGTAATAGATTACATATAAAATGGGTATTTACTAAAGACAGACATTGACAGTTACTGACATCAAATTCTAATTCATAATTGGTTACGGACGTCTGTGTATTGTCTGAGCTCAACATCTTTTTCCTGAAAGCAGAGGGAAAGTGTTAAACTCACAGGGCTATAAAACCTCCCAGAGCACTGAAGCATGTGCTGGCAATGCAATGGGTTCTCTCTATGCAACCAGACTTTCATGGTCCCCCAGGGACTAGCAGAATCCTTTTTCTTCTTTCACGACTCTGACAAGCCCAAGGCAGAGGATATATGTCTCCCTCGGGAACAGGCCCACGACCACAGCTATCTGCGTGAACAGGAGGCGGAGAAAGAGAGGTCAGAGAAAGAGAGGCCATAGGGCGGGCTGCCTTCTGAGGAACAGGCAGCGATCAAATGAATCACACTCCCCTCAATTCTGCTCGCCAACATGCAATCTTTGGATAATAAATTGGACGAGTTATTGGGAAGATTAAACTACCAACGGGACATTCAAAACTGTAACATCTTATGCTTCATGGAGTCGTGGCTGAACGACGACAATATCAGCATACAGCTGGCTGGTTATGCGATGTACCGGCAGGATATAACAGCGGCTGGTAAGACAAGGGGCGGCGGTCTATGTATTTTTGTAAACAACATCTGGTGCACGATTTCTTAGGAAGTCTCGAGCCATTACTCACCTGAGTTAGAGTTTCTCATGATAAGCTGCAGACCATATTACCTACCGAGAGAGTTCTCATCTATATTCTTTGTAGCTTTTTTGTAGCATTGAATGAGCTGTATTCTGCCATAAGCAAACAAGAAAACACTCGAGAATCGAGAACTTTAATGCAGGGAAACTTAAATCAGTTTTACCAAATTTCCATCAACATGTTAAATGTGCAACCAGAGGGAAAAGAACTCTGGACCACCTATACTCCACACACAGAGATGCATACAATGTCACGCCCTGGCCGTAGAGAGCATTTTAAGTCTCTATTTTGGTTTGGTCAGGGTGTGATTTGGGTGGGCAGTCTATTTTCTATGTTCTATGATTTTCTATTTATATGTGTTTGGCCTGGTGTGGTTCTCAATCAGGGGCAGCTGTCTATCGTTGTCTCTGATTGAGAACCATACTTAGATACCCTTTTCCCCCACCTGTTTTGTAGGAAGTTAACTTTGTCTTTGTTCAGGGCACATAGCCCAAAGCTTCGCGGTTTGGTTTTTGTTCTTCGTTTTGTCGGCATCATTTTTAATAAAGAGAAAATGTTCGCTTACCATGCTGCACCTTGGTCCAGTCCTTCAGCCAGCCGTGACAGAACTTCCCACCACCAACGGACCAAGCAGCATGGTAAGGTGGACTCCTGGACATGGGAGGACGTTCTGGACTGCAAGGGAGTCTACACATGGGAGGAGATCCTGGCGGGAAGGGATCGCCTTCCATGGGAACAGGTGGAAGCAGCTAGGAGAGCAGAAGCAGCCGGAGAAAGGAACCAGCGGTATGTGGGAACACGGCTGGCAAGGAAGCCCGAGAGGCAGACCCAAAACATTTTGGGAGGAGGCACACGGGAGTGTGGCAGAGTCAGGAAGCAGACCTGTGGTTCTCAATCAGAGGCAGCTGTCTATCGTTGTCTCTGATTGAGAACCATACTTATATACCCTTTTCCCCCACCTGTTTTGTGGGAAGTTAACTTTGTCTTTGTTCAGGGCACATAGCCCAAAGCTTCACGGTTTGTTGTTGTTCTTCGTTTTGTTGGCGTCATTTTTTAATAAAGAGAAAATGCACGCTTACCATGCTGCACCTTGGTCCAGTCCTTCAGCCAGCCGTGACATACAAACCTCTCCCTCGCCCTCCATTTGGCAAATCTGACCATAATTATTTCCTCCTGATTCCTGCTTACAAGCAAAAATTAAAGCAGGAAGCACCAGTGACTAGACAAATAAAAAGTGGTCAGATGAAGCAGATGCTGCTTTGCTAGCACAGACCGGATATGTTCCCGGGATTCCTCCAATGGCATTGAGGAGTACATCACATCTGTCATTGGCTTCATCAATAAGTGCATCAATTTTTTTTAAACATTTTTTTGACGTTGTCCCCGCGGTGACTGTACGTACATACCCCAACCAGAATCCATAGATTACAGGCAGCATCCGCACTGAGCTAAAGGCTATAGCTGCCGCTTTCAAGGAGCGGGACTCTAACCCGGGCGCTCATAAGAAATCCCGCTATGCCCTCCGACGAACCATCAAACAGGCAAAGCATCAATACAGGGCTAAGATCGAGTCTTACTACACCGGCTCTGATGCACGGCATATGTGGCAGGGCTTGCAAACCCTTACCTACCTGACGAGCTAAACTACTTCTATGCTCGCTTCGAGGCAAATAACACTGAAACGTGCATGAGAGCACCAGTTGTACCAGAAGACTGTGGGACCACACTCTCCGCAGCCGATGTGAGTAAGACCTTTAGACAAGTCAACATTCACAAGGCCGCAGGGCCAGATGGATTACCAGGACGTGCACTGTGAGCATGCGTTGACCACCTAGAAAGTGTCCTCACTGACATTTTCAACCTCTCCTGTCCGAGTCTGTAATACCAACATGTTTTAAGTAGATCACTATAGTCCAAGAACACTACCAACCCGTAGCACTCACGTCTGTAGCCATGAAGTGCTTTGAAAGGCTGGTCATGGCTCACATCAACACCATCATCCCAGAAACCCTAGACACACTCCAATTTGCATACCGCCCCAACAGATCCACAGGTGATGCAATCACTATTGCACTCCACACTGCCATTTCCCACCTGAACAGAAGGAACACCTATATGAGAATGCCATTCATTGACTACAGCTCAGCGCTCAACAACATAGTGACCTCAAAGCTCATCAATAAATTAAGGACCCTGGGACTAAACACCTCCCTCTGCATCTGGATCCTGGACTTCCTGACGGGCCGACCCCAGGTGGTAAGGGTAGGTAACAACACATCCGCCACGCTGATCCTCAACACAGGGGCCCCTCAGGGGTTCGTGCTCAGCCCCCTCCTGTACTCCCTGTTCACTCATGACTGCACGGCCAGACACAACCCCAACATCATCCTTGAGTTTGCCGATGACACAACAGTGGTAGGCCAGAACACAGACAACAACGAGACAGTCTATATGGAGGAGGTCAGAGACCTGGCAATGTGGTGCCAGGACAACAACCTCTCCCTCAACGGGATCAAGACAAAGGAGATTATTGTGGACTACAGGAAAGAAAAGAGGACCGAGCACGCCCCCATTCTCATCGATGGGGCTGTAGCAGAGCAGGTTCAAGTTCCTTGGTGTCCACATCACCAACAAACTAACGTGGTTCAAGCACACCATGACAGTCGTGAAGCGGGCACGACAAAACCTATTCCCCCTCAGGAGACTGAAAAGATTTCCATGGGTCCTCAGATCCTCAAAAGGTTCTACAGCTGCACCATCGAGAGCATCCTCACTGGTTGCATCACTGCCTGGTATGACAACTACTCAGTCTCCGACCGCAAGGCACTACAGAGGGTAGTGCGAATGGCCCGGAGCACAAAGTCCAGGTCCAAGAGGCTTCTAAACAGCTTCTACCCCCAAGCCATAAGACTCCTGAACATCTAGTCAAATGGCTACCCAGACTATTCACATTGCCTCCCCTCCCCTCTCCACACCACTGCCACTCTCTGTTGTCATCTATGCATAGTCACTTTAATTAACTCTACCTACATGCACCTACTACCTCAACTAACCGGTGCCCCTGCACATTGACTCTGTACCTGCACCCCCCTGTACTCATTGTTATTTTTTACTGCTTCTCTTTAATTACTTGTTACTTTTATCTCTTATTCATATCCGTATTTTTTTCGACTGCACTGTCGGTTAGGTGCTCGTAAGTAAGCATTTCACTGTGAGTTCTACACCTGTTGTATTCAGAGCACGTGACTAATACAATTTGATTTGATTTGACTTGTGGTTGTTATTGCTTCAGGAATGCTTTAATGTGACGGTGCATGAGTTGACATATTATCATCATTACTGGTATAAACAGAGTGTACAAAACATAAGGAACGTCTGCTCTTTCCATGACATAGACTGACCAGATGAGGTTGAAGTAATTCTCAGTAGAGCTCCAAGACAGGATTGTGTCGAGGGCACATATCTGGGGAAGGGTACTAAAACATTTCCACAAGAACACAGTGGCCTCCATCATTCTGAAATGGAAGAAGTTTGGAACAACCAAGACTCTTCCTTGAGATGGCTGCCCGGTCAAACTGAGAAATCGGGAGAGAGGGCCTTTGTCTGGGAGGTGACCAAGAACCTGATGGTCACTCTGACAGAGCTCTAGAGTTCCTCTGTGGAAATGGGAGAGCCTTACAGAAGAACAACTATCTCTGAGTGGCCAGACGGAAGCCACTCCTCAGTAAAAGGCACGACAGCCCGCTTGGAGTTTGCTAAAATGCACCTAAAGGACTTTCAGACCATGAGAAACAAGATTCTCTGGTCTGATGAAGCCAAGATGGAACTCTATGGCCTGATTGCCAAACCTCACGTCTCGAGGAAACCTGGCACCATCCCTACGGTGAAGCATGGTGGTGGCAGCATCATGCTGTGGGCATGTTTTTCAGCAGCAGGGACTGGGAGACTAGTCAGGATAAAGGGAAAGATGAACAGAGCAAGGTACAGAGAGATCCTTGATGAAAACCTGCTCCAGAGCGCTCAAGACCTCAGACTGGGGCAAAGGTTCACCTTACAACAGGACAAAGACCCTAAGCACACAGCCTGGCTTCGGGACAAGTAGGTACCCTGAACTGGACCCGATGTGAGGGAGTGGACTAGTTTGAACCTCTATGGTGGATTCAGGGAGGATGCCTGATAAAATTGACATTATACGTAATGTAGATATGTCTAATGCCTGAACCCAGCATTGGGTCTTATCCATAGATCTAACCGTCAGTAAACTGCTATTCAAAATAGTTAATATAATGCTAGATGATCACATCAATATCTAGTTGTGAGGTGTATAAGGGGATTGTATCTAGGGGGGCTGATGCTGATGTAACATCACCTTTTTCTTTACTTCTGAACATCTTATTATGCATATTGGACTGGTATTGTGGGAATTTCAATACTTCAAATAACTATTGTAGGTGCACAATAATGATGATGATGATGATGGGGAACATGTGATCTGAATGATGCTTTCTAAACATATTCAAAGTTGACTTCACTACACCAGTGGTCCATGTCACTGTCTCTTCTATGACAGAACCTCAGGTTGTTTTGATGGATTATGATGATGTTATTTCATCTCAATCAATATGGTTGAATCCTTGCAGAGACTGGGATATTTATTCGGAAATAATGTGAGACATGCTTTCACATAGATGGAGTCCATTCAACTTATTGTATGAAATGTTAATTAAAGGTTTGTTTGACATAACTAAAGGGAAGGACTTTTTATGCAGTCTAGACCTATGGGTGTTGTCAGTTCAGGAATGATTTAACATGAAGGTGGATAAGTTGACATTATAGTCACCATCACTGAAATATTTATCTCCGTGTATTTTAGTTCAGTCAATCTTCCATGTCACTGTCTCTTCCCCCTCAGCACCTGCAGTAGGTCCCAGCTGTATCAGTACAGTCACTGTGCAGTCTGACTGAGGGAGGTTTTGTATGGCTCTGTATCACTATGAGTTCCACTACCACTGAATCTAGATGGGGTCCCAGACTGAAGTGTTGTAGCAGAGTAAATAAGGAGTTTAGGAGCTCCTCAAGGTTTCTGTTGGTACCAGGCAAGAAGGTGAGAAGAGGTCCCTGCATTATACACATTACTGCTGTTTTTACAGGTCAGATAGACTGTCTGTCCTGGGAGAACAGCTTTCACTACAGGAGTCTGAGACAGTGTACTGTCCTCTGGATTCTGAAACAGATACATTTAAGATCTCAGAGAACATTTGGTCATGTTGTCTAAATCTCTGAAGTCTAATTTTCTCAATTTGAGACAAAAATAAGATGAAACATTTAAATAATAAACAGATTTTAGACCAGCAAAATGTAAATCATACCTTGAATTAAAGACATCAATATCCACACAAAGCTCATAATAAAAGTCATTGTTGAAGTTCTGTTGTTATGTAGGACAGCTCTCAGTCATGATGTGGTAAACTCACAGGTCTATGAACACCCCCAGACCACTGAAGCATGTGCTGCCAATGCAAAGTGTCCTATGTAAATATTATTCCTGGTAAGGACCCACTTTCAACTGCTAACTATGATTCAGATTATACAGATTATTTTCTTTTAAATAACTACTACTGTAAATCAGTGATTCAAGATGACTGTTGTCATAATTCAGAACTATCAGTACCAATAGTATTAAACTAGTACTTCATGATTATCAGTCTCTATTGTATTATACAAGTACTTCAGCACTATCAGTGCCTATTGTATTACACTAGTACTTCAGTAATATCAGTCCCAATTGTATTATAATAGTACTTCAGTACTGTCAGTCCCTATTGTATTATACTAGTACATCAGTACTATGAGTCCCTATTGTATTATACTAGTACTTCAGTACTATCAGTCCCTATTGTATTATACTAGTACATCAGTACTATGAGTCCCTATTGTATTATGCTTGTACTTCAGTACTCTCAGTCCCTATTGTATTATACTAGTACATCAGTACTATGAGTCCCTATTGTATTATGCTTGTACTTCAGTACTCTCAGTCCCTATTGTATTATATTAGTACATCAGTACTATGAGTCCCTATTATATTATACTAGTACTTCAGTACTATCAGTCCCTATTCTGCCCTACAAAGGCAAAACTTAGTAACAACGAATTCTGGTCTGTAGTAATGGCCAGGTATATTATCTGATTAATGTGATATTTAGTTTCTGTCACACCCTGATCAGTTTCACCTGTCCTCATTATTGTCTCCACCCCCTCCAGGTGTCGATGGTTTTCCCCAGTGTATTCATTGTAACGGGCGCGTACTGGCAGCAGAGAAGTCAGGCGCAGGAGAGCGAAAACTGATTTACAACGGTGTTGTTTAATAAACATAACAAACCACATTAAACAGAACAATCAAATCAATGGGTCAAACAAAACCCGGTATCCACCAGCATAACGTACACAAGCACTATAAGAAAGAATTCCGGACAAGGAAATGGGGGAACAGAGGGTTAAATACACAACATGTAATTGATGGAATTGAAACCAGTTGTGAGGGAAGACAAGACAAAACCAATGGAAAGTGAAAGGTTGATCGGCGATGGCTAAAAGGCTGGTGACGTTGACCGCCTAACGCCGCCCGAACCAGGAGAGGGACGACTTCGGCGGAAATCGTGACATTATTCTTGTGTTTCCTGTCTCTCTGTGCCAGTTCGTCTTGTATCTTTCCAAGTCAACCAGTGTTTTTCCCATTCTCCTGCTTTTTGTATTCTCCTTTTTCTAGTCCTCCCGGTTTTGACCCTTGTCTGCTTCTGGACCCGCCTGCTCGACCATTCTACCTGCCTTGACCACGAGCCTGTCTTCCACTCTGTGCCTTCTGGACTCTGATCTGGTTTTGTCCTTTTCGCCTGTCAACGACCATTCTCTTGCCTACACCTTTGGATTAATAAACATTGTAAGACTCCAACCATCTGCCTCCTGTGTCTGCATTTGGGTCTCGCCTTGTGCCGTGATAGTTTCTTGACACAAAAACAAGCCAGTTGATCAGAATATATCATGGGTTATCAGAAATTGATGTCTGTCTATACAGAAAAAGACTTTGAAGTCAGATTTCGCAGAAAAAATAAAAATGACAGTTATTGCATTTTGCCTTTATTGGACAGTATTGTGTTATCATAGTAGTTCAGTACTATCAGTCCCTATTGTATTATACTAAAACTTCAGTACTATCACGCTTAAGGTAAGACCCAGATGCAGACAGTGTCAAGGAGACAAAGTTTAATTCCAAACAGGGACAGGCAAAAGACAGGTCAAACAGGTAGGGGTCAATAATCAAGTACAGTGAGGTAAGGTATAAAACGGCAGGCAGTCTCAGGGTCAGGGCAGGCTGAATGGTCAAAACCATGAAGGACTAGAAAACAGAAGCAAGAAACATGCAGGAGCAAAGAAACAAACACTGATAGGTTTTACGAAACAAAACGAACTGGCAACAGACAAACAGAGAACATAGGTATAAATACACAGGGGATAATAGGGAAGATGTGCGACACCTGGAGGGGGGTGGAGACAAGCACAAAGACAGGTGAAATAGATCAGGGTGTGACAAGTACTATCAGTCCCTATTGTAGTGTACTTCCGTACTATGAAGGTGGTGCTGAGAGTTCTCTGTCTGTGAATGTGCTCACTCTTATGTGAAGGACTTCACCAGCATGAACCACTGTGGTGGACTTTTGGAAGCGGCAAAAAGTGGTGCTGAAAAGTAAGTCCATTTTTGTATTCTCTCATTAAAACAAAATGTAATCATGCAATTGAACAACGTTATGAGATGTTATCTTCTCCACAGGAAAGACTTTCAGGCTGTTTCTTTTTAATAATGTCTGTGGACAGGCATCTCACCAAAGTGAGAGAGTTGTTCACATTCCACCAATAATAAAAAATAAACCTCTAACATCTGCTCTCATAACATATCTGCGCTCAAAGGTTGCTTTCATTACATATATATTTATCATGATTAATTCCTGATATGATTTTATTAAATTATATGTTTTTTCAATGGTTTTCAACAATGCGTGGTCTACGCTTTTCCATTATATTTTCCCAGGTCTTCTCTACCTCCAACCCCCTGGGGACAGAGTGAACATCTGGTGACAGTTCTGCTCTATTCTGGGACAAGCAGAACCACCCAGCCATGTCTATGTAAATCTGTTTCACTCCCACAGCTACCTGTCTACCAGTTGACCTGTTTTACTGCATGGTTTAACCTCTATGGTGGATTCAGGGAGGGAGACATTACAAATATACCATCATGTAATTAATGACAGACACAACGGATATTATACTTTATGATAATAGTGTGTAGTGTATGTCTCTACATAAATGTGTCATGTTTGAGCCCAGCATCATTTCTCATTCACAGATCTAACAGCTCATGAAAAGGGTTAATACATGCTAGATGATCACATTATTAACTGGTTGTGAAGTGCATGTAGGGAAATGGTTTAGGGGGCTGATACTTTTCCTCTTACTTCTGTACATCTTACTCTACTATGGACTGGTATTGTCTTCCAAAACTACAAATAACTTTTATATACACTTTCAGTTCATGTCCAATATAACAAGTTACAACCATGATGATGATAATAATGACGATGATGATGACGATGATGAAGACGATGTTGGAGAACGTATGATTCTTTCTGTTTTCAAAGTTGACCTCTTCTACTGATCAGTGTTCCATGTCACTGTCTCTTCCCCCTCATCACCTGCAGTAGGTCCCAGCTGTATTAGTACAGTCACTGTACAGTCTGACTGAGGGAGGTTTTTGTATGGCTCTGTATCACTGTGTGAACACATTACCACTGCTGTGGTAACTCTGACAGTAGTAATCTCCTGCATCTTCAGCCTGGACTCCACTGATGGTCAGAGTGAAGTCACTCCCAGATCCACTGCCACTGAATCTAGATGGAGTCCCAGACTGAAGGGTTTTAGCCCAGTATATTAGGAGTTTAGGAGCTCCTCCAGGTTTCTGTTGATACCAGTGCAAAAAGTGTCCATTGCTGTTACTGTATACAGCACTGCTGGTCTTACAGCTGAGACTGACTGAGTGACCCACTGAAACAGCTTTCACTGCAGGAGTCTGAGTCACTGTGACCTGGCCTCTGGACTCTGAAACAGAGATGCAATGTATATTTATAATTTAATTGTTCATTCATTTGTCCAGTATAAAATAATTCCTTTATATTGTCAGGGTAATTTTCTGTAAATTATATTACCTTGGAGACAGAGGGCAAGTGTCCAGATGAAGATGGTGATAAAAGTCATGGTTGTTGTGTGTTCTGTTGTCATGAAGGACAGCTCTCAGTCATGAAGTGTTAAACTCACAGGGCTATAAACACTACCAGAGCACTGACGCATGTGCTGGCTATGCAAAGCCTCCTCTCTATGCAAATGATGTTCCGAGGGACAACGAACACCATCAATGAATGATGAAAACGGCTATCTCACGTGTTATCTAAAAATAGCGTATGAGTAAGCAGGAAGTAGGTGTCTGTGCTTCCAGAATTCTAGTGGCTACTTACAACAGACAATCTGTTGAGCATAAATTAGGATTTGGTCTCAATCTCTCCCCAGCGGTTAGAGCTGGTAACAACATAAACCTCAGTGTTTCAGTGAATCTAGATAGATGTTAAAACACACTGAGAGAAAAATATACCTCAGAAATGATACAGAAGCCAAACAGTCAGGCAATCAAACTCCGCTCAAAGGAATTTCATCTAAATTGGTTCACTTGAAAAAAGGACTAAAGCACAGAGTTGGCTAAAACACAAATGTACATAAAATACACATATACAGCCTTTTGTTTGGCAAATAATAGTGAAAAAATATAGATGTTTAGAATATCATGTGGTTTTGATCAATTCTCAGAGAATTCACTCAAGCCAATCCCTTTAAAATGTTTAGTTAAATTCAGGGAATAGGGCCTTAAATCACGACACATGTACACTTACAGTGAAATACATGACAAAAAAACATTCTGTCCATTACACTTAGATTTAAGCACCAATACAAAGGTTAAATACATGTGTGAGCGGTCGCATCTACACTTTGGTCCGCAGGTAGTATAACTTTTCATTACATTTCATTACATTTCGTTATAGTACAACGGTTTGATTTGTCTTATCTTAGCAATTTCTTCTTAGCTAGCTACATAGCCGTCTTTGTATCAACGACAATTGCATATTATCGTATTTCGTCGTCCTAACGTATCTGCCCAGCAGCTAGCTAAGCAGCTAGCTAACATCCACTGTCCACTAGCACTGTAGAAACTATTACACTCAACTGAACGACTCGATTAGCGTAGTGTCAGCTAGCTACATAGTTGTCTTCGCTGTCTTCGTATCCAAGATAATTGTGCAGTTTAGAGTGTGTAGACTTAGAGTGATTATCTTAATTTACCGAGGTTAGCTAGCCAGCTATTTGTCGTCCTTAACGTAGGAAATGCTGCTAGCTAGCTAGCCAACAGCTAGCCAACCTCTACCGAATTGAACCCCAACTACCCGGTCAACATTCCGCGTCGCTCCATAGGTAGTATCACATTTTTCATTTCACTTCATTACAGTACAACGGTTTGATTTGTTTGATCGTAGCTAGCCAGCTACATAGCCGTCTTTGTATCTAAGACAATTGTGTAGTCTAGAGCGATTTTCTAGGTTAGCTGGCCAGCTATTGTCGGTCTTTCAACGTAGCTAGCCAGCTAGCCCCCGAATAGCAGCACTGTAGTAACTATTACAGTACAACGGTTTGTTTTGTTTGATCGTAGCTAGCTAGCTACATAGCCGTCTTTGTATCTAAGACAATTGTGTAGCCTAGAGCGATTTTCTAGGTTAGCTGGCCAGCTATTGTCGGTCTTTCAACGTAGCTAGCCAGCTAGCCCCCGAATAGCAGCACTGTAGTAACTATTACAGTACAACGGTTTGTTTTGTTTGATTGTAGCTAGCTAGCTACATAGCCGTCTTTGTATCTAAGTCAATTGTTTAGCCTAGAGCGATTTTCTAGGTTAGCTACATCGCAGCCACTACCAGCTAGCCTACTCCAGCAGTACTGTATCATTTCAATCATTTTAGTCTATAAGATTCTTGCTACGTAAGCTTAACATTCTGAACATTCGAGACGTGTAGTCCACTTGTCATTCCAATCTCCTTTGCATTAGCGTAGCCTCTTCTGTACCCTGTCAACTATGTGTCTATCTATCCCTGTTCTCTCCTCTCTGCACAGACCATACAAACGCTCCACACCGCGTGGCCGCGGCCACCTAATCTGGTGGTCCCAGCGCGCACGACCCACGTGGAGTTCCTGGTCTCCGGTAGCCTCTGGAACTGCCGATCTGCGGCCAACAAGGCAGAGTTCATCTCAGCCTATGCCTCCTCCAGTCCCTCGACTTCCTGGCACTGACGGAAACATGGATCACCACAGATAACACTGCTACTCCTACTGCTCTCTCTTCGTCCGCCCACGTGTTCTCGCACACCCCGAGAGCTTCTGGTCAGCGGGGTGGTGGCACCGGGATCCTCATCTCTCCCAAGTGGTCATTCTCTCTCTCTCCCCTTACCCATCTATCCATCGCCTCCTTTGAATTCCATGCTGTCACAGTTACCAGCCCTTTCAAGCTTAACATCCTTATCATTTATCGCCCTCCAGGTTCCTCGGAGAGTTCATCAATGAGCTTGATGCCTTGATAAGCTCCTTTCCTGAGGACGGCTCACCTCTCACAGTCCTGGGCGACTTTAACCTCCCCACGTCTACCTTTGACTCATTCCTCTCTGCCTCCTTCTTTCCACTCCTCTCCTCTTTTGACCTCACCCTCTCACCTTCCCCCCTACTCACAAGGCAGGCAATACGCTCGACCTCATCTTTACTAGATGCTGTTCTTCCACTAACCTCATTGCAACTCCCCTCCAAGTCTCCGACCACTACCTTGTATCCTTTTCCCTCTCGCTCTCATCCAACACTTCCCACACTGCCCCTACTCGGATGGTATCGCGCCGTCCCAACCTTCGCTCTCTCTCCCCCGCTACTCTCTCCTCTTCCATCCTATCATCTCTTCCCTCTGCTCATACCTTCTCCAACCTTTCTCCTGAGTCTGCCTCCTCAACCCTCCTCTCTTCCCTTTCTGCATCCTTTGACTCTCTATGTCCCCTATCCTCCAGGCCGGCTCGGTCCTCCCCTCCCGCTCCGTGGCTCGATGACTCATTGCGAGCTCACAGAACAGAGCTCCGGGCAGCCGAGCGGAAATGGAGGAAAACTCGCCTCCCTGCGGACCTGGCATCCTTTCACTCCCTCCTCTCTACATTTTCCTCCTCTGTCTCTGCTGCTAAAGCCACTTTCTACCACTCTAAATTCCAAGCATCTGCCTCTAACCCTAGGAAGCTCTTTGCCACCTTCTCCTCCCTCCTGAATCCTCCTCCCCCCTCCTCCCTCTCTGCAGATGACTTCGTCAACCATTTTGAAAAGAAGGTCGACGACATCCGATCCTCGTTTGCTAAGTCAAACGACACCGCTGGTTCTGCTCACACTGCCCTACCCTGTGCTCTGACCTCTTTCTCCCTCTCTCTCCAGATGAAATCTCGCTTCTTGTGACGGCCGGCCGCCCAACAACCTGCCCGCTTGACCCTATCCCCTCCTCTCTTCTCCAGACCATTTCCGGGGACCTTCTCCCTTACCTCACCTCGCTCATCAACTCATCCCTGACCGCTGGCTACGTCCCTTCCGTCTTCAAGAGAGCGAGAGTTGCACCCCTTCTGAAAAAACCTACACTCGATCCCTCCGATGTCAACAACTACAGACCAGTATCCCTTCTTTCTTTTCTCTCCAAAACTCTTGAACGTGCCGTCCTTGGCCAGCTCTCCCGCTATCTCTCTCAGAATGACCTTCTTGATCCAAATCAGTCAGGTTTCAAGACTAGTCATTCAACTGAGACTGCTCTTCTCTGTATCACGGAGGCGCTCCGCACTGCTAAAGCTAACTCTCTCTCCTCTGCTCTCATCCTTCTAGACCTATCGGCTGCCTTCGATACTGTGAACCATCAGATCCTCCTCTCCACCCTCTCCGAGTTGGGCATCTCCGGCGCGGCCCACGCTTGGATTGCGTCCTACCTGACAGGTCGCTCCTACCAGGTGGCGTGGCGAGAATCTGTCTCCTCGCCACGCGCTCTCACCACTGGTGTCCCCCAGGGCTCTGTTCTAGGCCCTCTCCTATTCTCGCTATACACCAAGTCACTTGGCTCTGTCATAACCTCACATGGTCTCTCCTATCATTGCTATGCAGACGACACACAATTAATCTTCTCCTTTCCCCCTTCTGATGTCCAGGTGGCGAATCGCATCTCTGCATGTCTGGCAGACATATCAGTGTGGATGACGGATCACCACCTCAAGCTGAACCTCGGCAAGACGGAGCTGCTCTTCCTCCCGGGAAGGACTGCCCGTTCCATGATCTCGCCATCACGGTTGACAACTCCATTGTGTCCTCCTCCCAGAGCGCTAAGAACCTTGGCGTGATCCTGGACAACACCCTGTCGTTCTCAACCAACATCATGGCGGTGGCCCGTTCCTGTAGGTTCATGCTCTACAACATCCGCAGAGTACGACCCTGCCTCACACAGGAAGCGGCGCAGGTCCTAATCCAGGCACTTGTCATCTCCCGTCTGGATTACTGCAACTCGCTGTTGGCTGGGCTCCCTGCCTGTGCCATTAAACCCCTACAACTCATCCAGAACGCCGCAGCCCGTCTGGTGTTCAACCTTCCCAAGTTCTCTCACGTCACCCCGCTCCTCCGCTCTCTCCACTGGCTTCCAGTTGAAGCTCGCATCCGCTACAAGACCATGGTGCTTGCCTAGGGAGCTGTGAGGGGAACGGCACCGCAGTACCTCCAGGCTCTGATCAGGCCCTACACCCAAGCAAGGGCACTGCGTTCATCCACCTCTGGCCTGCTCGCCTCCCTACCATTGAGGAAGTACAGTTCCCGCTCAGCCCAGTCAAAACTGTTCGCTGCTCTGGCCCCCCAATGGTGGAACAAACTCCCTCACGACGCCAGGACAGCGGAGTCAATCACCACCTTCCGGAGACACCTGAAACCCCACCTCTTCAAGGAATACCTAGGATAAGATAAGTAATCCTTCTCACCACTACCACCCCCCTTAATGATTTAGATACACTATTGTAAAGTGGCTGTTCCACTGGATGTCAGAAGGTGAATTCACCAATTTGTAAGTCGCTCTGGATAAGAGCGTCTGCTAAATGACTTAAATGTAAATGTAAATGTGTGATTTCCAACAAAGATAAGTGGGATGGATGTTGAGTCTCTTCAGCAATATTCAAAATAGCAACACTGCCTCTTTTATAGAATACAGTACATCTCCGAAAACAACGCAGGAGACAGGAGACGCAGGTCATTGCAATTGTTTATACACCTCTTTTCCAGAAGTCATTGTTGAGTCATTGCATCTTTCCTGGAACGCTACAAAAATGTCTTCAGATAAACTCCCTCGTCGTCAGATTGGAATAATTCTCAGGTTCAGTTGCGTCGCTCTTGTCTGGCACTGCTCTGCTTGTTTTCATTAAGTCATGGTCTGCAATCATTAGAGCGATCTCTGTATCAATTTGTTCCAGTTCAGTGTTTCCCCTCAGGTCCTCTTGGATTCTGACACTGCCCCATATGTCAAGGAGGGCTTCAGTCTCCTCAATGCTCCAGGGGAGAACAAGTTCCCATGGTGATGGACAGCTGCCTGATTCTGGAGAGACTGAAAAAATTGATAGTATAACGTAAAAATAGTATTTACTGTACAGAGATTAGGAGATTGTTTCCCTTACCAGTTCCTTGGACTTGGCCACCTGGGACCTCTCCCATGTCTGTGGCCCCATTCGATTCCTCAGCCAGAGAGTCACAGGGAAGATACTTGTTCCCGAATATTTGCACAAACTGATCGTAGAATTTGCACTCCACTTTTTCCGCTCCAATCCTGGGAAAATAGAACATAACATTTGGTTGTTGATTCAATGCTTATTCCTCATATCTGGTTAGTTAATGAGCTTTGCTTGTCTAACATGAGCATAGCAAACCTCTGACCATGAATGCACAACTTTTCCATCAGTATGTGCTTATCTGACATGAGCATAGCAAACCTCTGACCATGAATGCACAACTTTTCCATCAGTATGAAGTCTTCATAATCAATTCAGAATTATAAATAGTGGTTATCAATTTCATAACCATATCTTTTCCCCCATGGCTTACTGTTTGCTCTCGCAGAACTAGAGGAAGTTGGCCTTTAGCTGCTTCACTCTAGACTGGCACTGTTCGGCTGTCCTCAGGTAGCCCTCGTTGGCCATGGCCTGAGAGATCTCAGTGAAAATGTGTCTGTTTTGGTGCAGCCCTTCAGATCCTCCTGGACCTCGTCACTCCCCAGATACCGAGGAGGACCTGGGTCTCACTGTCGCTCCAGAGGAACTTGGAGCCATCAGTTAAAGGACGGCTAGCTGAAGACAAAGACACCCAATGAACACATTGTTTACAATGGGAAGGGGGTTAGGTTAGTTGAAATAAGACAACTCCTAGAACATTTGGTCAACCTCAAGTGTAGGCTCCCAGATAGCAGCTTCCTCACTGTCTAACGAATCTTCAGCCAAACTGTCGACGTTGAGCTCCCTTGAGAAATTCTCTTCCATCTGGTCATAGAACTTACATTCCCTTCTGAGGAAATACTGTTAGACATACTGTTTAGAGGGAATTTCAGTTGGACAACAGCGATGTCACGCCCTGGCCATAGAGAGGCTTTATATTCTATATTATGGTTAGGCCAGGATGTGACTAGGATGGGCATTCTATGTTCTTTTTCTATGTTTTTGTATTTCTTTGTTTTTGGCGAGGTATGGTTCTCAATCAGGGACAGCTGTCTGTCGTTGTCTCTGATTGAGAAACATACTTAGGTAGCTCTTGCCCACATGGGTTTTGTGGGTAGTAGTTTTCTGTTATGTGTCTGCACCAGACAGAACTGTTTCGGTTTCATTCTCTTGTTGTTTGATGCGGGTGTTGCACTGCTCAGCCGTCCTTCTGAACCCCTGGGCCGTCATCCTCCATGAGATGTACTCAAACACATGCCTGTTCTTCAAGCAGCCGCGGAGGGAGAGTATATTAGGTGGCTACTAAGTACATTTTTAGAAGATTTATTATGACTAGGGTAAAAGTCACACATTAAACTTCTTATGGCTGCAATCCCGTTAACGGGATCGATATGACAACAGCCAGTGAAAGTGCAGGGCGCCAAATTCAAAACAACAAATCTCATAATTAAAATTCCTCAAACATACATGTATTTTATGCCATTTTAAAGGCAATCTTGTTGATAATCCCACCACAGTGTTCCGATTTCAAACATACTTTACGGCGAAAGCACCACAAACGATTGTTAGGTCACCACCAACTCACAGAAAAACAGCCATTTTTTCCAGCCAAATAGAGGAGTCACAAAAAGCAGAAATAGAGATAAATAACCATGCAATAATCTGAGACGGTGCTCAGAAAACAAATAAAATTATCTGCCATGTTGGAGTCAACAGAAATCAGAAATAACATTATAAATATTCCCTTACCTTTGATGATCTTCGTCAGAATGCACTCCCAGGAATCCTAGTTCCACAATAAATGCTTGATTTGTTCGATAATGTCCAATATTTATGTCCAAGTAGCTACTTTTGTTAGGGCTTATTGAATTCACAGTGGGATATGGATGAAGTTACACTTTCTAGGGCTTCCACTAGATGTCAACCGTCTTTAGAAACTTGAATGAGGCTTCTACTGTTTTGAAAATAACCATGTGAAATACCAACACAAACGAAACAGTCCCGTGTGTCACTAACGGAAAATAATCACCCACAAAACACAATAGAAAACAGGCTACCTAAATATGGTTCTCAATCGGGGACAACGATTGACAGCTGCCTCTGATTGAGAAACATACCAGGCCAAACACAGAAATAGCAAATCATAGAAAACGAACATAGACAACCCACCCAACTCATGCCCTGACCATACTACAACAAAGACATAACAAAAGAACTAAGGTCAGAACGTGACATTGATTTTCAACACCTGTCAGGTGGATGGATTATCTTGGCAAAATGCTCACCAACAGGTATATAAACAAATCTGTTCACAAAATTTGAGAGAAATATGCCTTTTGTGCATGTTACTGTAATTTAATTATACCAATGTGTTTTCATTAATTGAATTCCCTTAATCTATTTTATGAGAATTTGTGAGATTCTTGTTTGCATAAAATAGACGGAGACCAGTCTTATCAATCATAGGTAACAGAATTTATTCTCGGAGTGCGCTGCCACGTTACCACGAGCAACACTTTATATACAATAACATGACGTCATTTCATTGCTTCTAGAATGAATCCCCTCCTCCCGACCTAGAATCAAGTGAGGTTAAAAGTTCATTCTAACTCACTAACACACTCACAGGTCACACAACATAACTTAATTAACTTTTGACCCCTCAACATTATCGATCACCACTTAACTGACAGTTCTAATTTACAGAAAACCTAGGAATGCACTCACTGTCTTATCTAAAACACCCCAGAGCTAGGTTTCGTTGGTTCAACCATAGGTTAACTACCTTATCTGTTTACTTAATCCACAACCCATTTCTTTCTTCCTAGTTGGACTAAAAACCAAGCTCAATGAATAATCTTCAATGAAAGTTATTTTAGGACTAGTCTTCAACCCCATTCTAGTGTTTTGTTGTTGTTGGTGTGTTAAACTGTAGAGCATGAATGTAACATACATTTATCTGATGTATTGTTTTGACAAAAAATATTTTCAGAGTTTATTTTTGCCTTTATCTTTATAGATTGTGTTTTGTTGTTGTTGTTGTTGTTCTCAGTACTGTAGCGAGTTGTTTATCCCTTGTGTATTGCCTCTCCTCTATTTTATTGTAGAGTATATTATATAGGATTATACAGTAGTGCTGTGTGCTAAATTAACCATTTTGAGAGTAAGTTGTGCATGTCCTCTTGACTCAGAGTTTAATTAAATAACTTGTTTTGATTGGGAAAAAAATACAGAAAGTGTTCATTTAATCATGATTCCAGTCTTCACTATCTCATGAATAGGCAGCACATTTCATACTAATTTATATCAATCAGCTTCATTATTTCATTATTGTAGCATTAGCTACTCTCATCATTTCAAACAGAATTAAAAGTGCATCTGATCCAACAAATACTATGCAATCATTTCAACAACTGAATGATCCTGTTATACTATAGCACCAATACCAGTAAGAAAAATGTGATATTTGGTAATAAACCTCTAAGATCTGCTCTCAGAACTCACACTGCTAAAGATTTACTTTCCATAACATATATATTTCAAATGTTTAATTGCTAATATGGTGACAGTGCTGCTTTATTCTGGGACAAGCAGAACAACCCAGCCCTGTCTATGCAAATCTCAGTTTCACTCTGTGTCACGCCTTGATCTGTTTCACCTGTCCTTGTGATTGTCTCCACCCCCTACTACAGGTGTCGCTTATTTTCCCCGGTGTATTTATCCCTGTGTTTCCTGTCTCTCTGTGCCAGTTCGTCTTGTATGTTAAAGACAACCAGAGTGGTTCCCTGTGCTCATTCTTTTTCTATTCTCTTTTTGCTAGTCCTCCCGGTTTTGACCCGTGCCGGTTTCTGGACTTTGTACCTTCCTGCCTGACCATTCTGCCTGCCTTGACCTCGAGCCTGCCTGCCACTCTGTACCTCCTGGACTCTGAACTGGTTTTGACCTTTTGCTTGTCCACAACAATTCTCTTGCCTACCCTTTTGGATTAGAATAAAAAATGACTCAAACCATCTGCCTCCCGTGTCTGCATCTGGGTCTCGTCTTGTGCCCTTATAGTCTGACAGCTATCAGTCTAGCAGTTGAACAGTTTCACTGCCTGAAATACCATAGACTGGGCCAGATGTGAGGGAGTGGACAGGTTTAACCTCTATGGTGGATGCAGGGAGGTAGACATAACAGATATGCCACCATGTAATTAATGACAGCTAAAATGGAAATTATACTTTATGTAGATAGTGTCTCATGTTTGAACCAAGCGTCATGTCTCATTCACAGATCTAACAGTCAGGAACCTGCATATTGAAAATAGTTAATATAATCCTGTAAAATCAAATCCATTTGAATCAGACATTTGGAGACTTGTTTTGGGGGCTTAAGTGATTGTAACGTTGAAGCAATGTTGAGGTCATGACACCTTTTCTTTTACTTCTTATTTTGTATTTGGCAGGTATTGTGTTTTCAAAACCTCATAACTTTTAGATGATCTTTCAGGTCATAACAAATATAATGAGTCGCAACCATGATGATGATGATGATGAGGGAGAACATGTGATTTGAATTACGCTTTCTACCCTTATTCAATGTTTCCTTGCTGCTCAGTGTTCCATGTCACTGTCTCTTTCCCCTCAGCACCTGCAGTAGGTCCCAGCTGTATCAGTACAGTCACTGTACAGTCTGACTGAGGGAGGTTTTTGTACAGCTCTGTATCACTGTGTGAACACATTTTTACTATTGATGTAGTGGTAACTCTGACAGTAGTAATCTCCTGCATCTTCAGCCTGGACTCCACTGATGGTCAGAGTGAAGTCACTCCCAGATCCACTGCCACTGAATCTAGATGGAGTCCCAGACTGAAGGGTTTTAGCCCAGTATATTAGGAGTTTAGGAGCTCCTCCAGGTTTCTGTTGATACCAGTGCAAATAGTGTCCATTGCTGTTACTGTATACAGCACTGCTGGTCTTACAGCTGAGACTGACTGAGTGACCCACTGAAACAGCTTTCACTGCAGGAGTCTGAGTCACTGTGACCTGGCCTCTGGACTCTGAAACAGAGATGCAATGTATATTTATAATTTAATTGTTCATTCATTTGTCCAGTATAAAATAATTCCTTTATATTGTCAGGGTAATTTTCTGTAAATTATATTACCTTGGAGACAGAGGGCAAGTGTCCAGATGAAGATGGTGATAAAAGTCATGGTTGTTGTGTGTTCTGTTGTCATGAAGGACAGCTCTCAGTCATGAAGTGTTAAACTCACAGGGCTATAAACACTACCAGAGCACTGACACATGTGCTGGCTATGCAAAGCCTCCTCTCTATGCAAATGATGTTCCGAGGGACAACGAACACCATCAATGAATGATGAAAACGGCTATCTCACGTGTTATCTAAAAATAGCGTATGAGTAAGCAGGTGTCTGTGCTTCCAGAATTCTAGTGGCTACTTACAACAGACAATCTGTTGAGCATAAATTAGGATTTGGTCTCAATCTCTCCCCAGTGGTTAGAGCTGGTAACAACATAAACCTCAGTGTTTCAGTGAATCTAGATAGATGTTAAAACACACTGAGAGAAAAATATACCTCAGAAATGATACAGAAGCCAAACAGTCAGGCAATCAAACTCCGCTCAAAGGAATTTCATCTAAATTGGTTCACTTGAAAAAAAGGACTAAAGCACAGAGTTGGCTAAAACACAAATGTACATAAAATACACATATACAGCCTTTTGTTTGGCAAATAATAGTGAAAAAATATAGATGTTTAGAATATCATGTGGTTTTGATCAATTCTCATCAGAGAATTCACTCAAGCCAATCCCTTTAAAATGTTTAGTTAAATTCAGGGAATTGGGCCTTAAATCACGACACATGTGCACTTACAGTGAAATACATGACAAAAAAAACATTCTGTCCATTACACTTAGATTTAAGCACCAATACAAAGGTTAAATACATGTGTGATTTCCAACAAAGATAAGTGGGATGGATGTTGAGTCTCTTCAGCAATATTCAAAATAGCAACACTGCCTCTTTTATAGAATACAGTACATCTCCGAAAACAACGCAGGAGACAGGAGACGCAGGTCATTGCAATTGTTTATACACCTCTTTTCCAGAAGTCATTGTTGAGTCATTGCATCTTTCCTGGAACGCTACAAAAATGTCTTCAGATAAACTCCCTCGTCGTCAGATTGGAATAATTCTCAGGTTCAGTTGCGTCGCTCTTGTCTGGCACTGCTCTGCTTGTTTTCATTAAGTCATGGTCTGCAATCATTAGAGCGATCTCTGTATCAATTTGTTCCAGTTCAGTGTTTCCCCTCAGGTCCTCTTGGATTCTGACACTGCCCCGTATGTCAAGGAGGGCTTCAGTCTCCTCAATGCTCCAGGGGAGAACTAGTTGCCATGGTGATGGACAGCTGCCTGATTCTGGAGAGACTGAAAAAATTGATAGTATAACGTAAAAATAGTATTTACTGTACAGAGATTAGATTGTTTCCCTTACCAGTTCCTTGGACTTGGCCACCTGGGACCTCTCCATGTCTGTGGCCCCATTCGATTCCTCAGCCAGAGAGTCACAGGGAAGATACTTGTTCCCGAATATTTGCACAAACTGATCGTAGAATTTGCACTCCACTTTTTCCGCTCCAATCCTGGGAAAATAGAACATAACATTTGGTTGTTGATTCAATGCTTATTCCTCATATCTGGTTAGTTAATGAGCTTTGCTTGTCTAACATGAGCATAGCAAACCTCTGACCATGAATGCACAACTTTTCCATCAGTATGTGCTTATCTGACATGAGCATAGCAAACCTCTGACCATGAATGCACAACTTTTCCATCAGTATGAAGTCTTCATAATCAATTCAGAATTATAAATAGTGGTTATCAATTTCATAACCATATCTTTTCCCCCATGGCTTACTGTTTGCTCTCGCAGAACTAGAGGAAGTTGGCCTTTAGCTGCTTCACTCTAGACTGGCACTGTTCGGCTGTCCTCAGGTAGCCCTCGTTGGCCATGGCCTGAGAGATCTCAGTGAAAATGTGTCTGTTTTGGTGCAGCCCTTCAGATCCTCCTGGACCTCGTCACTCCCCCAGATACTGAGGAGGACCTGGGTCTCACTGTCGCTCCAGAGGAACTTGGAGCCGTCAGTTAAAGGACGGCTAGCTGAAGACAAAGACACCCAATGAACACATTGTTTACAATGGGAAGGGGGTTAGGTTAGTTGAAATAAGACAACTCCTAGAACATTTGGTCAACCTCAAGTGTAGGCTCCCAGATAGCAGCTTCCTCACTGTCTAACGAATCTTCAGCCAAACTGTCGACGTTGAGCTCCCTTGAGAAATTCTCTTCCATCTGGTCATAGAACTTACATTCCCTTCTGAGGAAATACTGTTAGACATACTGTTTAGAGGGAATTTCAGTTGGACAACAGCGATGTCACGCCCTGGCCATAGAGAGGCTTTATATTCTATATTATGGTTAGGCCAGGATGTGACTAGGATGGGCATTCTATGTTCTTTTTTCTATGTTTTTGTATTTCTTTGTTTTTGGCGAGGTATGGTTCTCAATCAGGGACAGCTGTCTGTCGTTGTCTCTGATTGAGAAACATACTTAGGTAGCTCTTGCCCACATGGGTTTTGTGGGTAGTAGTTTTCTGTTATGTGTCTGCACCAGACAGAACTGTTTCGGTTTCATTCTCTTGTTGTTTGATGCGGGTGTTGCACTGCTCAGCCGTCCTTCTGAACCCCTGGGCCGTCATCCTCCATGAGATGTACTCAAACACATGCCTGTTCTTCAAGCAGCCGCGGAGGGAGAGTATATTAGGTGGCTACTAAGTACATTTTTAGAAGATTTATTATGACTAGGGTAAAAGTCATCACACATTAAACTTCTTATGGCTGCAATCCCGTTAACGGGATCGATATGACAACAGCCAGTGAAAGTGCAGGGCGCCAAATTCAAAACAACAAATCTCATAATTAAAATTCCTCAAACATACATGTATTTTATGCCGTTTTAAAGGCAATCTTGTTGATAATCCCACCACAGTGTTCCGATTTCAAACATACTTTACGGCGAAAGCACCACAAACGATTGTTAGGTCACCACCAACTCACAGAAAAACAGCCATTTTTTCCAGCCAAATAGAGGAGTCACAAAAAGCAGAAATAGAGATAAATAACCATGCAATAATCTGAGACGGTGCTGAGAAAACAAATAAAATTATCTGCCATGTTGGAGTCAACAGAAATCAGAAATAACATTATAAATATTCCCTTACCTTTGATGATCTTCGTCAGAATGCACTCCCAGGAATCCTAGATCCACAATAAATGCTTGATTTGTTCGATAATGTCCAATATTTATGTCCAAGTAGCTACTTTTGTTAGGGCTTATTGAATTCACAGTGGGATATGGATGAAGTTACACTTTCTAGGGCTTCCACTAGATGTCAACCGTCTTTAGAAACTTGAATGAGGCTTCTACTGTTTTGAAAATAACCATGTGAAATACCAACACAAACGAAACAGTCCCGTGTGTCACTAACGGAAAATAATCACCCACGAAACACAATAGAAAACAGGCTACCTAAATATGGTTCTCAATCGGGGACAACGATTGACAGCTGCCTCTGATTGAGAAACATACCAGGCCAAACACAGAAATAGCAAATCATAGAAAAACGAACATAGACAACCCACCCAACTCACGCCCTGACCATACTACAACAAAGACATAACAAAAGAACTAAGGTCAGAACGTGACATTGATTTTCAACACCTGTCAGGTGGATGGATTATCTTGGCAGAGGAAAAATGCTCACCAACAGGTATATAAACAAATCTGTTCACAAAATTTGAGAGAAATATGCCTTTTGTGCATGTTACTGTAATTTAATTATACCAATGTGTTTTCATTAATTGAATTCCCTTAATCTATTTTATGAGAATTTGTAAGATTCTTGTTTGCATAAAATAGACGGAGACCAGTCTTATCAATCATAGGTAACAGAATTTATTCTCGGAGTGCGCTGCCACGTTACCACGAGCAACAGTTTATATACAATAACATGACGTCATTTCATTGCTTCTAGAATGAATCCCCTCCTCCCGACCTAGAATCAAGTGAGGTTAAAAGTTCATTCTAACTCACTAACACACTCACAGGTCACAAAACATAACTTAATTAACTTTTGACCCCTCAACATTATCGATCACCACTTAACTGACAGTTCTAATTTACAGAAAACCTAGGAATGCACTCACTGTCTTATCTAAAACACCCCAGAGCTAGGTTTCGTTGGTTCAACCATAGGTTAACTACCTTATCTGTTTACTTAATCCACAACCCATTTCTTTCTTCCTAGTTGGACTAAAAACCAAGCTCAATGAATAATCTTCAATGAAAGTTATTTTAGGACTAGTCTTCAACCCCATTCTAGTGTTTTGTTGTTGTTGGTGTGTTAAACTGTAGAGCATGAATCTAACATACATTTATCTGATGTATTGTTTTGACAAAAAATATTTTCAGAGTTTATTTTTGCCTTTATCTTTATAGATTGTGTTTTGTTGTTGTTGTTGTTGTTCTCAGTACTGTAGCGAGTTGTTTATCCCTTGTGTATTGCCTCTCCTCTATTTTATTGTAGAGTATATTATATAGGATTATACAGTAGTGCTGTGTGCTAAATTAACCATTTTGAGAGTAAGTTGTGCATGTCCTCTTGACTCAGAGTTTAATTAAATAACTTGTTTTGATTGGGAAAAAAATACAGAAAGTGTTCATTTAATCATGATTCCAGTCTTCACTATCTCATGAATAGGCAGCACATTTCATACTAATTTATATCAATCAGCTTCATTATTTCATTATTGTAGCATATAGCTACTCTCATCATTTCAAACAGAATTAAAAGTGCATCTGATCCAACAAATACTATGCAATCATTTCAACAACTGAATGATCCTGTTATACTATAGCACCAATACCAGTAAGAAAAATGTGATATTTGGTAATAAACCTCTAAGATCTGCTCTCAGAACTCACACTGCTAAAGATTTACTTTCCATAACATATATATTTCAAATGTTTAATTGCTAATATGGTGACAGTGCTGCTTTATTCTGGGACAAGCAGAACAACCCAGCCCTGTCTATGCAAATCTCAGTTTCACTCTGTGTCACGCCTTGATCTGTTTCACCTGTCCTTGTGATTGTCTCCACCCCCTACTACAGGTGTCGCTTATTTGCCCCGGTGTATTTATCCCTGTGTTTCCTGTCTCTCTGTGCCAGTTCGTCTTGTATGTTAAAGACAACCAGAGTGGTTCCCTGTGCTCATTCTTTTTCTATTCTCTTTTTGCTAGTCCTCCCGGTTTTGACCCGTGCCGGTTTCTGGACTTTGTACCTTCCTGCCTGACCATTCTGCCTGCCTTGACCTCGAGCCTGCCTGCCACTCTGTACCTCCTGGACTCTGAACTGGTTTTGACCTTTTGCTTGTCCACAACAATTCTCTTGCCTACCCTTTTGGATTAGAATAAAAAATGACTCAAACCATCTGCCTCCCGTGTCTGCATCTGGGTCTCGTCTTGTGCCCTTATAGTCTGACAGCTATCAGTCTAGCAGTTGAACAGTTTCACTGCCTGAAATACCATAGACTGGGCCAGATGTGAGAGAGTGGACAGGTTTAACCTCTATGGTGGATGCAGGGAGGTAGACATAACATAACAGATATGCCACCATGTAATTAATGACAGCTAAAATGGAAATGATACTTTATGTAGATAGTGTCTCATGTTTGAACCAAGCGTCATGTCTCATTCACAGATCTAACAGTCAGGAACCTGCATATTGAAAATAGTTAATATAATCCTGTAAAATCAAATCCATTTGAATCAGACATTTGGAGACTTGTTTTGGGGGCTTAAGTGATTGTAACGTTGAAGCAATGTTGAGGTCATGACACCTTTTCTTTTACTTCTTATTTTGTATTTGGCAGGTATTGTGTTTTCAAAACCTCATAACTTTTAGATGATCTTTCAGGTCATAACAAATATAATGAGTCGCAACCATGATGATGATGATGATGAGGGAGAACATGTGATTTGAATTACGCTTTCTACCCTTATTCAATGTTTCCTCGCTGCTCAGTGTTCCATGTCACTGTCTCTTCCCCCTCAGCACCTGCAGTAGGTCCCAGCTGTATCAGTACAGTCACTGTACAGTCTGACTGAGGGAGGTTTTTGTACAGCTCTGTATCACTGTGTGAACACATTTTTACTATTGATGTAGTGGTAACTCTGACAGTAGTAATCTCCTGCATCTTCAGCCTGGACTCCACTGATGGTCAGAGTGAAGTCACTCCCAGATCCACTGCCACTGAATCTAGATGGAGTCCCAGACTGAAGGGTTTTAGCCCAGTATATTAGGAGTTTAGGAGCTCCTCCAGGTTTCTGTTGATACCAGTGCAAATAGTGTCCATTGCTGTTACTGTATACAGCACTGCTGGTCTTACAGCTGAGACTGACTGAGTGACCCACTGAAACAGCTTTCACTGCAGGAGTCTGAGTCACTGTGACCTGGCCTCTGGACTCTGAAACAGAGATGCAATGTATATTTATAATTTAATTGTTCATTCATTTGTCCAGTATAAAATAATTCCTTTATATTGTCAGGGTAATTTTCTGTAAATTATATTACCTTGGAGACAGAGGGCAAGTGTCCAGATGAAGATGGTGATAAAAGTCATGGTTGTTGTGTGTTCTGTTGTCATGAAGGACAGCTCTCAGTCATGAAGTGTTAAACTCACAGGGCTATAAACACTACCAGAGCACTGACACATGTGCTGGCTATGCAAAGCCTCCTCTCTATGCAAATGATGTTCCGAGGGACAACGAACACCATCAATGAATGATGAAAACGGCTATCTCACGTGTTATCTAAAAATAGCGTATGAGTAAGCAGGTGTCTGTGCTTCCAGAATTCTAGTGGCTACTTACAACAGACAATCTGTTGAGCATAAATTAGGATTTGGTCTCAATCTCTCCCCAGTGGTTAGAGCTGGTAACAACATAAACCTCAGTGTTTCAGTGAATCTAGATAGATGTTAAAACACACTGAGAGAAAAATATACCTCAGAAATGATACAGAAGCCAAACAGTCAGGCAATCAAACTCCGCTCAAAGGAATTTCATCTAAATTGGTTCACTTGAAAAAAGGACTAAAGCACAGAGTTGGCTAAAACACAAATGTACATAAAATACACATATACAGCCTTTTGTTTGGCAAATAATAGTGAAAAAATATAGATGTTTAGAATATCATGTGGTTTTGATCAATTCTCATCAGAGAATTCACTCAAGCCAATCCCTTTAAAATGTTTAGTTAAATTCAGGGAATAGGGCCTTAAATCACGACACATGTGCACTTACAGTGAAATACATGACAAAAAAACATTCTGTCCATTACACTTAGATTTAAGCACCAATACAAAGGTTAAATACATGTGTGATTTCCAACAAAGATAAGTGGGATGGATGTTGAGTCTCTTCAGCAATATTCAAAATAGCAACACTGCCTCTTTTATAGAATACAGTACATCTCCGAAAACAACGCAGGAGACAGGAGACGCAGGTCATTGCAATTGTTTATACACCTCTTTTCCAGAAGTCATTGTTGAGTCATTGCATCTTTCCTGGAACGCTACAAAAATGTCTTCAGATAAACTCCCTCGTCGTCAGATTGGAATAATTCTCAGGTTCAGTTGCGTCGCTCTTGTCTGGCACTGCTCTGCTTGTTTTCATTAAGTCATGGTCTGCAATCATTAGAGCGATCTCTGTATCAATTTGTTCCAGTTCAGTGTTTCCCCTCAGGTCCTCTTGGATTCTGACACTGCCCCGTATGTCAAGGAGGGCTTCAGTCTCCTCAATGCTCCAGGGGAGAACTAGTTGCCATGGTGATGGACAGCTGCCTGATTCTGGAGAGACTGAAAAAATTGATAGTATAACGTAAAAATAGTATTTACTGTACAGAGATTAGATTGTTTCCCTTACCAGTTCCTTGGACTTGGCCACCTGGGACCTCTCCATGTCTGTGGCCCCATTCGATTCCTCAGCCAGAGAGTCACAGGGAAGATACTTGTTCCCGAATATTTGCACAAACTGATCGTAGAATTTGCACTCCACTTTTTCCGCTCCAATCCTGGGAAAATAGAACATAACATTTGGTTGTTGATTCAATGCTTATTCCTCATATCTGGTTAGTTAATGAGCTTTGCTTGTCTAACATGAGCATAGCAAACCTCTGACCATGAATGCACAACTTTTCCATCAGTATGTGCTTATCTGACATGAGCATAGCAAACCTCTGACCATGAATGCACAACTTTTCCATCAGTATGAAGTCTTCATAATCAATTCAGAATTATAAATAGTGGTTATCAATTTCATAACCATATCTTTTCCCCCATGGCTTACTGTTTGCTCTCGCAGAACTAGAGGAAGTTGGCCTTTAGCTGCTTCACTCTAGACTGGCACTGTTCGGCTGTCCTCAGGTAGCCCTCGTTGGCCATGGCCTGAGAGATCTCAGTGAAAATGTGTCTGTTTTGGTGCAGCCCTTCAGATCCTCCTGGACCTCGTCACTCCCCCAGATACTGAGGAGGACCTGGGTCTCACTGTCGCTCCAGAGGAACTTGGAGCCGTCAGTTAAAGGACGGCTAGCTGAAGACAAAGACACCCAATGAACACATTGTTTACAATGGGAAGGGGGTTAGGTTAGTTGAAATAAGACAACTCCTAGAACATTTGGTCAACCTCAAGTGTAGGCTCCCAGATAGCAGCTTCCTCACTGTCTAACGAATCTTCAGCCAAACTGTCGACGTTGAGCTCCCTTGAGAAATTCTCTTCCATCTGGTCATAGAACTTACATTCCCTTCTGAGGAAATACTGTTAGACATACTGTTTAGAGGGAATTTCAGTTGGACAACAGCGATGTCACGCCCTGGCCATAGAGAGGCTTTATATTCTATATTATGGTTAGGCCAGGATGTGACTAGGATGGGCATTCTATGTTCTTTTTTCTATGTTTTTGTATTTCTTTGTTTTTGGCGAGGTATGGTTCTCAATCAGGGACAGCTGTCTGTCGTTGTCTCTGATTGAGAAACATACTTAGGTAGCTCTTGCCCACATGGGTTTTGTGGGTAGTAGTTTTCTGTTATGTGTCTGCACCAGACAGAACTGTTTCGGTTTCATTCTCTTGTTGTTTGATGCGGGTGTTGCACTGCTCAGCCGTCCTTCTGAACCCCTGGGCCGTCATCCTCCATGAGATGTACTCAAACACATGCCTGTTCTTCAAGCAGCCGCGGAGGGAGAGTATATTAGGTGGCTACTAAGTACATTTTTAGAAGATTTATTATGACTAGGGTAAAAGTCATCACACATTAAACTTCTTATGGCTGCAATCCCGTTAACGGGATCGATATGACAACAGCCAGTGAAAGTGCAGGGCGCCAAATTCAAAACAACAAATCTCATAATTAAAATTCCTCAAACATACATGTATTTTATGCCGTTTTAAAGGCAATCTTGTTGATAATCCCACCACAGTGTTCCGATTTCAAACATACTTTACGGCGAAAGCACCACAAACGATTGTTAGGTCACCACCAACTCACAGAAAAACAGCCATTTTTTCCAGCCAAATAGAGGAGTCACAAAAAGCAGAAATAGAGATAAATAACCATGCAATAATCTGAGACGGTGCTGAGAAAACAAATAAAATTATCTGCCATGTTGGAGTCAACAGAAATCAGAAATAACATTATAAATATTCCCTTACCTTTGATGATCTTCGTCAGAATGCACTCCCAGGAATCCTAGATCCACAATAAATGCTTGATTTGTTCGATAATGTCCAATATTTATGTCCAAGTAGCTACTTTTGTTAGGGCTTATTGAATTCACAGTGGGATATGGATGAAGTTACACTTTCTAGGGCTTCCACTAGATGTCAACCGTCTTTAGAAACTTGAATGAGGCTTCTACTGTTTTGAAAATAACCATGTGAAATACCAACACAAACGAAACAGTCCCGTGTGTCACTAACGGAAAATAATCACCCACGAAACACAATAGAAAACAGGCTACCTAAATATGGTTCTCAATCGGGGACAACGATTGACAGCTGCCTCTGATTGAGAAACATACCAGGCCAAACACAGAAATAGCAAATCATAGAAAAACGAACATAGACAACCCACCCAACTCACGCCCTGACCATACTACAACAAAGACATAACAAAAGAACTAAGGTCAGAACGTGACATTGATTTTCAACACCTGTCAGGTGGATGGATTATCTTGGCAGAGGAAAAATGCTCACCAACAGGTATATAAACAAATCTGTTCACAAAATTTGAGAGAAATATGCCTTTTGTGCATGTTACTGTAATTTAATTATACCAATGTGTTTTCATTAATTGAATTCCTTAATCTATTTTATGAGAATTTGTAAGATTCTTGTTTGCATAAAATAGACGGAGACCAGTCTTATCAATCATAGGTAACAGAATTTATTCTCGGAGTGCGCTGCCACGTTACCACGAGCAACAGTTTATATACAATAACATGACGTCATTTCATTGCTTCTAGAATGAATCCCCTCCTCCCGACCTAGAATCAAGTGAGGTTAAAAGTTCATTCTAACTCACTAACACACTCACAGGTCACAAAACATAACTTAATTAACTTTTGACCCCTCAACATTATCGATCACCACTTAACTGACAGTTCTAATTTACAGAAAACCTAGGAATGCACTCACTGTCTTATCTAAAACACCCCAGAGCTAGGTTTCGTTGGTTCAACCATAGGTTAACTACCTTATCTGTTTACTTAATCCACAACCCATTTCTTTCTTCCTAGTTGGACTAAAAAGCAAGCTCAATGAATAATCTTCAATGAAAGTTATTTTAGGACTAGTCTTCAACCCCATTCTAGTGTTTTGTTGTTGTTGGTGTGTTAAACTGTAGAGCATGAATCTAACATACATTTATCTGATGTATTGTTTTGACAAAAAATATTTTCAGAGTTTATTTTTGCCTTTATCTTTATAGATTGTGTTTTGTTGTTGTTGTTGTTGTTCTCAGTACTGTAGCGAGTTGTTTATCCCTTGTGTATTGCCTCTCCTCTATTTTATTGTAGAGTATATTATATAGGATTATACAGTAGTGCTGTGTGCTAAATTAACCATTTTGAGAGTAAGTTGTGCATGTCCTCTTGACTCAGAGTTTAATTAAATAACTTGTTTTGATTGGGGAAAAAATACAGAAAGTGTTCATTTAATCATGATTCCAGTCTTCACTATCTCATGAATAGGCAGCACATTTCATACTAATTTATATCAATCAGCTTCATTATTTCATTATTGTAGCATATAGCTACTCTCATCATTTCAAACAGAATTAAAAGTGCATCTGATCCAACAAATACTATGCAATCATTTCAACAACTGAATGATCCTGTTATACTATAGCACCAATACCAGTAAGAAAAATGTGATATTTGGTAATAAACCTCTAAGATCTGCTCTCAGAACTCACACTGCTAAAGATTTACTTTCCATAACATATATATTTCAAATGTTTAATTGCTAATATGGTGACAGTGCTGCTTTATTCTGGGACAAGCAGAACAACCCAGCCCTGTCTATGCAAATCTCAGTTTCACTCTGTGTCACGCCTTGATCTGTTTCACCTGTCCTTGTGATTGTCTCCACCCCTACTACAGGTGTCGCTTATTTGCCCCGGTGTATTTATCCCTGTGTTTCCTGTCTCTCTGTGCCAGTTCGTCTTGTATGTTAAAGACAACCAGAGTGGTTCCCTGTGCTCATTCTTTTTCTATTCTCTTTTTGCTAGTCCTCCCGGTTTTGACCCGTGCCGGTTTCTGGACTTTGTACCTTCCTGCCTGACCATTCTGCCTGCCTTGACCTCGAGCCTGCCTGCCACTCTGTACCTCCTGGACTCTGAACTGGTTTTGACCTTTTGCTTGTCCACAACAATTCTCTTGCCTACCCTTTTGGATTAGAATAAAAAATGACTCAAACCATCTGCCTCCCGTGTCTGCATCTGGGTCTCGTCTTGTGCCCTTATAGTCTGACAGCTATCAGTCTAGCAGTTGAACAGTTTCACTGCCTGAAATACCATAGACTGGGCCAGATGTGAGGGAGTGGACAGGTTTAACCTCTATGGTGGATGCAGGGAGGTAGACATAACAGATATGCCACCATGTAATTAATGACAGCTAAAATGGAAATTATACTTTATGTAGATAGTGTCTCATGTTTGAACCAAGCGTCATGTCTCATTCACAGATCTAACAGTCAGGAACCTGCATATTGAAAATAGTTAATATAATCCTGTAAAATCAAATCCATTTGAATCAGACATTTGGAGACTTGTTTTGGGGCTTAAGTGATTGTAACGTTGAAGCAATGTTGAGGTCATGACACCTTTTCTTTTACTTCTTATTTTGTATTTGGCAGGTATTGTGTTTTCAAAACCTCATAACTTTTAGATGATCTTTCAGGTCATAACAAATATAATGAGTCGCAACCATGATGATGATGATGATGAGGGAGAACATGTGATTTGAATTACGCTTTCTACCCTTATTCAATGTTTCCTCGCTGCTCAGTGTTCCATGTCACTGTCTCTTCCCCCTCAGCACCTGCAGTAGGTCCCAGCTGTATCAGTACAGTCACTGTACAGTCTGACTGAGGGAGGTTTTTGTACGGCTCTGTATCACTGTGTGAACACATTTTTACTATTGATGTAGTGTAAACTCTGACAGTAGTAATCTCCTGCATCTTCAGCCTGGACTCCACTGATGGTCAGAGTGAAGTCACTCCCAGATCCACTGCCACTGAATCTAGATGGAGTCCCAGACTGAAGGGTTTTACCCAAGTATATTAGGAGTTTTGGAGCTCCTCCAGGTTTCTGTTGATACCAGTGCAAATAGTGTCCATTGCTGTTCCTGTTTACAGCACTGCTGGTCTTACAGCTGAGACTGACTGAGTGACCCACTGAAACAACTTTCACTGCAGGAGTCTGGGTCACTGTGACCTGGCCTCTGGACTCTGAAACAGATGGCATGTATAATTAGCATTACATTATTTGTTCATATAGCATATTCACTAAAACAGTAATAAGGTTATATAGCCTAATATTGCAGTGGTCCGGAAAATGCTGTGTTAAATATATTACCTTGGAGACAGAGGGCAAGTATCCAGATGAAGATGGTGATAAAAGTCATGGTTGTTGTGGGTTCTGTGGTCATGAAGGACAGCTCTCAGTCATGAAGTGTTAAACTCAGAGGGCTATAAACACTCCCAGACCACTGAAGCATGTGTTGCCAATGCAAAGTGTCCTCTATGCAAATCGCCCTCCTGGAGCAAGGCACTAGACAGGGCAAGACATTATATGGTGTAACTTCTGGATCACAACATTCCAATTGAATGCTTTTAGCCCTTACCATTCAATATTACACAAAACACACACACTCATAATTGTCATGTCTTGTTATGTCTGTTCCTGTCCTTTCTCTTCACTCTGTCTCTCTCTGCTGGTCTTTTTAGGTTACCTTCTCTGTCTCTCATTCTTCAGCTGTTCTACATCTTCCCTAACTAGCTCATTCACTCTTTCCCACCTGTTCTCTCTTCCCCCTCTGATTAGGTCTCTATTTCTCTCTCTGTTCCTGCTACTTTCAGTGTCTGATTCTTGTTTGTGTTTTTGATGCCAGAAGCAAGCTGTCGTCTCGTTTGCTTCCACCTTGTCCTATCCTGTCGGAGTCTGCCTGGCAGGTGCATCCTGCATTATACTAACGTTCTTTTTGTTCCATTGACTACGTTGGAAGAGGATTTATGCCATTCCTGTTTTTCATTAAAGAACTCTGTTTTCTGTTAAAACCGCTTTTGGGTCTTCACTCAAGTACATAACAGAAGAATCAGACCAAGAATGGACCCAGCGGCTCCGGACCCTTTTCACTCCGCCGTCGAGATCCAGGGAGCGATGCTAGGCAGACACGAGGAGGAATTGTCTGCTGCTCGACATGCCGTTGAGACCCTGGCCGTCCAAGTCTCCGACCTCACAAGACAGGTTCACCAACTCCACCTCGATCCACCGCCCACTTCCAGGGTTTCCGAGTCTCCGGAGCCCAGGATCAACAACCCGCCGTGTTACTCTGGGGAGCCCACTGAGTGCCGCTCATTCCTCACTCAGTGTGATGTGGTGTTCTCTCTCCAGCCCAACACTTACTCCAGGAGCGCAGCCCGCATCGCCTACGTCATTTCTCTCCTTACCGGACGGGCGCGTGAGTGGGGCACGGCAATCTGGGAGGCGAGGGCTGAGTGTATTAACCAGTATCAGGACTTTAAGGAGGAGATGATACGGGTTTTTGACCGTTCTGTTTTTGGGGAGGAGGCTTCCAGGGCCCTGTCTTCCCTATGTCAGGGGAATCGATCCATAACGGATTATTCTATTGAGTTTCGCACTCTCGCTGCCTCTAGTGACTGGAACGAGCCGGCTTTGCTCGCTCGTTTTCTGGAGGGTCTCCTCGTCGAGGTTAAGGATGAGATCCTCTCCCGGGAGGTTCCTTCCAGTCTGGACTCCTTAATAGCTCTCGCTATTCGCATAGAGCGACGGTTTGATCTTCGTCGCCGAGCTCGTGGAAAGGAGCTCGCGTTCTCCGTTGCTCCCCTCTCCACATCACTGCCACCTGCCGCATCACTGCCACCCTCCTCCGCCGGCTCGGATGCTGAGCCTATGCAGCTGGGGGTATCCGCATCTCGGCCAAGGAGAAGGAACGGAGAATCACCAATCGCCTCTGTCTCTACTGCGGCTCCGCTGGTCATTTTGTCACCTCATGTCCAGTAAAAGCCAGAGCTCATCAGTAAGAGGAGGGCTACTGGTGAGCGCAACTACTCAGGCCTCTCCTTCTGGATCACGCACTACCTTTCCGGTCCATCTCCGCTGGCCCGGTTCATCTGCTTCCTGCAGTGCCTTGATAGACTCTGGGGCGGAGGGCTGTTTTATGGACGAGACCTGGGCTCGGGAACATGACATTCCTCTCAGACAGTTAGGGAGCCCACGGCCTTGTTCGCTTTAGATGGTAGTTCTCTCCCCAAGATTCAGCGTGAGACGCTGCCTTTAACCCTCACTGTCTCTGGTAATCATAGCGAAACCATTTCTTTTTTAATTTTTCGTTCACCTTTTACACCTGTTGTTTTGGGTCATCCCTGGCTAGTGCGCCATAACCCTTCTATTAATTGGTCTAGTAATACTATCCTATCCTGGAATGTTTCTTGTCATGTGACCTGTTTAATGTCTGCTATCCCTCCTGTTTCCTCTGTCTCTTCTTCACAGGAGGAGCCTGGCGATTTGACAGGGGTGCCGGAGGAGTATCACGATCTGCGCACGGTGTTCAGTCGTTCCAAGGCCACTTCTCTCCCTCCACACCGGTCGTATGACTGTAGTATTGATCTCCTTCCGGGAACTACTCCCCCCCGGGTAGATTATACTCTCTGTCGGCTCCCGAACGTAAGGCTCTCGAGGATTATTTGTCGGTTTCGCTCGACGCCGGTACCATAGTCTCCTCCTCCTCTCCCGCCGGAGCGGGGTTTTTTTTTGTTCAGAAGAAGGACGGGTCCCTGCGCCCATGCGTGGATTATCGAGGGCTGAATGACATAACAGTTAAGAATCGTTATCCGCTTCCTCTTATGTCTTCAGCCTTCGAGATCCTGCAGGGAGCCAGGTTTTTCACCAAACTGGACCTTCGTAACGCCTACCATCTCGTGCGCATCAGGGAGGGGGACGAGTGGAAGACGGCGTTTAACACTCCGTTAGGGCACTTTGAATACCGGGTTCTTCCTTTCGGCCTCGTTAACGCTCCAGCTGTCTTTCAGGCACTAGTTAACGACGTCCTGAGAGACATGCTGAACATTTTTGTTTTCGTTTACATGGACGATATCCTGATTTTTTCACCGTCTCTCTCGATTCATGTTCAGCACGTGCGACGCGTCCTCCAGCGCCTTTTGGAGAACTGTCTTTATGTGAAGGCTGAGAAGTGCACTTTTCATGCCGCCTCTGTCCCTTTTCTCGGTTCCGTTATTTCCGCTGAGGGCATTAAGATGGATCCCGCTAAGGTCCAGGCTGTCATTGATTGGCCCGTTCCTAAGTCACGCGTCGAGCTGCAGCGCTTTCTGGGCTTCGCTAATTTCTATCGTCGTTTCATCCGTAATTTCGGTCAGGTGGCAGCTCCCCTCACAGCCCTTACTTCTGTTAAGACGTGCTTTAAGTGGTCCGTTTCCGCCCAGGGAGCTTTTGATCTTCTTAAGAATCGTTTTACATCCGCACCTATTCTTGTTACACCTGACATCTCTAGTCAGTTTGTTGTTGAGGTTGACGCGTCAGAGGTGGGCGTGGGAGCCATTCTTTCTCAGCGCTCTCTCTCTGACGGCAAGGTCCATCCTTGCGCGTTTTTCTCTCATCGCTTATCGCCGTCAGAACGTAACTATGATGTTGGTAATCGCGAACTGCTCGCCATCCGCTTAGCCCTAGGCGAATGGCGACAGTGGTTGGAGGGGGCGACCGTTCCTTTGTCGTTTGGACTGACCATAGGAACCTTGAGTACATCCGTTCAGCCAAACGACTTAATGCGCGTCAGGCTCGTTGGGCTCTGTTTTTCGCTCGTTTCGAGTTTGTTATTTCTTATCGTCCGGGCTCAAAAACACCAAGCCTGATGCTTTATCTCGTCTCTTCAGTTCTTCTGAGGTCTCCACCGACCCCGAGGGGATTCTCCCTGACGGGCGTGTTGTCGGGTTGACTGTCTGGGGAATTGAGAGGCAGGTAAAGCAAGCACTCGCTCACACTCCGTCGCCGCGAGCTTGTCCTAGGAACCTTCTGTTCGTTCCCGTTCCTACTCGTCCGGCCGTTCTTCAGTGGGCCCACTCTGCCAAGTTAGCCGGCCACCCCGGCGTTCGGGGTACGCTCGCTTCCATTCGCCAGCGTTTCTGGTGGCCCACTCGGGAACGTGATGCGCGTCGATTTGTCGCCGCTTGTTCGGTCTGCGCGCAGACTAAATCTGGGAACTCTCCTCCTGCCGGCCGTCTCAGACCGCTTCCCATTCCCTCTCGACCGTGGTCTCACATCGCTTTAGATTTTATCACCGGACTGCCTTCATCAGCGGGGAAGACAGTTATTCTTACGGTTGTCGATAGATTCTCTAAGGCGGCTCATTTCATTCCTCTCGCTAAGCTCCCTTCTGCTAAGGAGACGGCTCAGATCATTATCGAGAATGTTTTCCGAATTCATGGCCTTCCGTCTGACGTCGTTTCCGACAGAGGCCCGCAGTTCACGTCTCAATTTTGGAGGGAGTTTTGCCGTTTGATTGGGGCTTCCGTCAGTCTCTCGTCCGGCTTTCATCCCCAGTCTAACGGTCAAGCCGAACGGGCCAATCAGACTGTTGGTCGCATTTTACGCAGTCTTTCTTTTCGTAACCCTGCGTCTTGGTCAGAACAGCTCCCCTGGGCAGAGTACGCCCACAACTCGCTTCCCTCGTCTGCTACCGGTCTATCTCCTTTTCAGAGTAGCCTCGGGTACCAGCCTCCGCTGTTCTCATCTCAGCTCGCCGAGTCCTGCGTCCCTCCGCTCAGGCTTTTGTCCAGCGTTGCGAGCGCACCTGGAAGGGGGTCAGGTCGGCACTTTGCCGTAATAGGGCGCAGACTGTGAGGGCCGCTAATAAGCGTAGGACCAAGAGTCCTAGATATTGTTGCGGTCAGAGAGTATGGCTCTCCACTCAGAACCTTCCCCTTAAGACAGCTTCTCGCAAGTTGGCCCCGCGGTTCATTGGTCCGTTCCGTATTTCTCAGGTCATTAATCCTGTCGCAGTGCGACTTCTTCTCCCGCTATCTTCGTCGCGTTCACCCGGTCTTCCATGTCTCCTGTGTTAAGCCCGTTCTTCGCGCCCCGCTCGTCCCTCCCCCCCCATCCTTGTCGAGGGCGCACCCATCTACAGGGTTCGTAAGATTTTGGACATGCGCCCTCGGGGCCGTGGTCATCAGTACCTAGTGGATTGGGAGGGGTACGGTCCTGAGGAGAGGAGTTGGGTTCCCTCTCGGGACGTGCTGGACCGTTCGCTGATCGATGATTTCCTCCGTTGCCGCCAGGTTTCCTCCTCGAGTGCGCCAGGAGGCGCTCGGTGAGTGGGGGTACTGTCATGTCTTGTTATGTCTGTTCCTGTCCTTTCTCTTCACTCTGTCTCTCTCTGCTGGTCTTTTTAGGTTACCTTCTCTGTCTCTCATTCTTCAGCTGTTCTACATCTTCCCTAACTAGCTCATTCACTCTTTCCCACCTGTTCTCTCTTCCCCCTCTGATTAGGTCTCTATTTCTCTCTCTGTTCCTGCTACTTTCAGTGTCTGATTCTTGTTTGTGTTTTTGATGCCAGAAGCAAGCTGTCGTCTCGTTTGCTTCCACCTTGTCCTATCCTGTCGGAGTCTGCCTGGCAGGTGCATCCTGCATTATACTAACGTTCTTTTTGTTCCATTGACTACGTTGGAAGAGGATTTATGCCATTCCTGTTTTTCATTAAAGAACTCTGTTTTCTGTTAAAACCGCTTTTGGGTCTTCACTCAAGTACATAACAATAATATTGATTTATATGGAACTTGTTTCAGATAACGTATGCCTCATTTGGTAACTCATGGGATATACAATGAGTATACAAAACATTAGGAGCACCTTCCTAATATTGAGTTGCACCCACCCTTTTGCCCTCAGAACAGCCAACCTTTTTTTTGGGGCATGGACTCTACAAGTTGTCGAAAGCGTTCCACAGGGATGCTGGTCCATGTTGTCTCCAATGCTTCCCACAGTTGTGTCAAATTGGCTGGTAGTGGATCTCTACTCTGAATAACTTGTTCCGTCTCATCCCACAGATGGTCATTTGGATTGAGATGTGGTGACTGGGCAGGACACTGCAGTCAGCTGAATTCACTGTCATGTTCATACAGTTGAACCATTCCTGGACAATCCTAGCCTTGTGGCATGGGGCACTATCACTGTGTCTCGTCCTGAACAAAAAAAAATGCAGATGGATGCACTGCTGCCATGAAGGCATGTATCTGATTGGTAATGATGTTCAGATATCCTGTGGCATTCAAACGTTGCTCCACTTTTGTCAAGGGACCCAATATGTGCTATGAAAAGACACCCCACACCATCACCAACAGCCTGTAATGTTGACACACGGTATGATGGATCCATGTGCTTGTGGTTTTCTCCATACCCTAGTCCTCCACTCAGCGTGAAACAGCAGGAACTAGGATTCATCAGACCAGGCAAGGTTTTTCCAATTCTCCAGTGTCCAGTCTATTCGTTCCTTTGCCCACTGCAAACACAGTTTCTTGTTTTTTGATGAAAGAAGTGAAACTCTGTAAGGTTGTCGGCTGCCATATCCCATTCATGTCAAGGTAAGACGAGTTGCATATTTTTTTATGGGTCTTTGGGCACCAATTTTGTACTAGTCTGTCAGTTAACTAACTGTAGCCCGACTGTTGCTCTGCGCAATTCGTGTTAGCCTCCTTGGTCGTCTTGCATCAATGACCCATTTTCAACCACTTGCCTGTCGTTGGCTGGATGTGCTTTGGGTGGTGGACGATTCTTTTAACACACAGGAAACTGTTGAGCGTGAAAAACCCAGCAGCATTGCAGTTCTTGACACACTCAAACCGGTGTGCCTGACCCCTATCGCCATGCCCCATTCAAAGGCACTTTGAACCGGGCAATATTTGCTCTTACCCATTCTCCATCTGAATGGGACACATAAACAATCCATGTTTCCATTGTCTCAAGGCTTAAAAATCCTTTTATAATCTGTCTCCTCCCCTTCACTTACCCTAATTGAAGTGGATTTAATAAGTGACATCAATAAGGGATCATTGCTTTCACCTGGATTGCCCTGGTCAGTCTGACATGGAAGGTTCCTAATGTTTTGTCCATTCAGTGTGTATCATCCACTGAGTGACTGTTTTCAGTTTAAGATGTTGGTTGGTCAAATAATTAATGGGAACAAACCTATGATACTCTCTAGACTGTAGTCCTCAACACTATCACTGGTCTAGTCCTCAACACTATCACTGGTCTAGTCCTTAACACTATCACTGGTGTAGTCCTCAACACTATTACTGGTGTAGTCCTCAACACTATTACTGGTGTAGTCCTCAACACTATTACTGGTGTAGTCCTCAACACTATTTACTGGTGTAGTCCTCAACACTATTACTGGTGTAGTCCTCAACACTATTACTGGTGTAGTCCTCAACACTATCACTGGTGTAGTCCTCAACACTATCACTGGTCTAGTCCTCAACACCATCACTGGTCTAGTCCTCAACACCATCACTGTTCTAGTCCTCAACACCATCACTGGTCTAGTACTGAACACTATAACACTGTGTCTAGTCCTCAACACTATCACTGGCCTATTCCTAAACACTATCACTGGTCTAGTCCTGAACACTTTCACTGTGTCTAGTCCTGAACAATATCACTGGTGTAGTCCTCAACACTATCACTGTGTCTAGTCCTCAACCCTATCACGGGCATAGTACTGAACACTATCACTGGTCTAGTCCTCAACACTATCACGGGCATAGTACTGAACACTATCACTGGTGTAGTCCTCAACACTATTACTCGTCTAGTCCTCAACACTGTCACTGGTCTAGTCCTCAACAATATCACTGGTGTAGTCCTCAACACTATCACTGGTCTAGTCTTCAACACTATCACTGGTGTAGTCCTTAACACTATCACTGTGTCTCGTCCTCAACAATATCACTGGTCTAGTCCTGAACACTATCACTGGTCTAATCCTGAACACTATCACTGTGTCTAGTCCTGAACAATATCACTGGTCTAGTCCTGAACACTCTCACTGGTCTAGTCCTCAACACTATCCGGGCATAGTACTGAACACTATCACAGGTGTAGTCCTAACACTATCACGGGCATAGTACTAAACACTATCACTGGTCTAGTCCTGAACACTCTCACTGGTCTAGTACTAAACACTATCACTGGTCTAGTCCTTCCCCTCCGCTCTTACAGCAGGTTCTAGCTGTAGCAATGCAGTCACCGTACAGTCTGGTTGAGGGAGGTTTTATTACGACTCTCTATCCCTATGGAACGCATCTTTAGCATTGGGAAGGTGTAAAGTCTCCTGTATCTTCTGCCTGGGCTCCACTCATGATCAGAGTGAAGTCCTTCCTAGATCCACTACCACTGAATCTAAATGGAATTCCAGAGGTGCGAGTTCTAATAGAGTGGATGCAGAGTTTCGTTTTTTGTCCAGATTTCTGTTGATACCACAATAAACAATAATGTCCATGTGTGATGCACCATTGTAACAATAACTTAAAGGTCCAATGCAGCCGTTTTTATACCAAAATCAAATCATTTCTGGGTAACAAGGAACTACCTTGCTGTAATAAATTCCCATTAAAATAGGCAAAAATAGCTTTTAAGCAAAAAACTAGAATAATTTTGCTAGGACTGTTTAGGAGGGGTCTGAGTAGGGAGGAGAAAACTGAAAACTGGCTGTTATTGGCAGAGAGATTTGGAACTCTCTTTGTTATTGGTTTATTAACCAATTTGCCACATGGGGATGTCACCATGGAAAGCCGAAACTCCGTCCAATGCAAACCTGCTAATTAGGTGTACTGTAGTAGGATGTCCCTTGGGGGTATCCGTACCTATGTATGACATGCGAGGGTTAGGTTAGTAAACATACTGGAGCTAGAACATCATTGTTGTGCGTCCTTATTTTATATAATACTACATGGTGTCAGAAGTGTTTTTAAAATTCACATAAACGAGAAGGACGTACCAAGTAAATCATACATTCAGGCTGTTTCAAAGCAGGGAGGGCACATTGTTGGAGATAAAACAGCGCATATCATTATTTTGCTAGCTAACGAGCAAGGACTAAGTTACTGCTAAGCAACATGTTGCAAGAGGATGAAGCTGGCGGGATTTCAGGGTTTGCGACTCCAAGTTCAACGGGCTCTGGCACAAACACGGACAGGACAGTGGCTGGTGCTGACGGATTTTGCATTTGTCCCCCAAAAATGTTGATTGTATGGACATTCAAAACTGTCCAAAATGGATCAGGTGCTTTTGAAAGGTACAGGGTAGCATCAGGCTTAAAAGTGAAAAATGAGGCATTTCAAGTTAATACACTGATCTATTCTATGGATGATGAAGCTGAGGATATATTAAATGCTTCAACGTTGACTGGGGAAGAGAAACTTAACCACAGTGCCATTAAAGACTGTTTTGAAATGCATTTTGTATGGAGACACAACATTATATTTGAGAGAGCTAGGTTTAACATGCGCAAACAGGAGCAGGGTGAAACCACCGACAGTTTTATCACAGCTGTTGTAACAATTGTCGTCGGGAGAAGGAGAAGAGGACCAAAGTGCAGCGTGGTACGTGTCCATGATAACTTTAATAAACTGAACACTGAATATAAACAAACAAGAGAATAAAGGAAAACCGAAACAGTCCCGTATGGTGAAAACACTGAAACGGAAAATAACTACCCACAAATCATAGTGGGAAAACAGGCTGCCTAAGTATGGTTCTCAATCAGAGACAATGATCGACAGCTGCCTCTGATTGGGAACCATACCAGGCCAAACACAGAAATACAAAACCTAGACAACAAAATATAGAATGCCCACCCCAACTTACGCCCTGACCAAACTAAAACAGAGACATAAAAAATGAACTAAGGTCAGGACGTGACAGCTGTTCACAAACAAACAGAACATTGTCAGTGTGGGGCGCTCAGGGAAGAGCTGATCCGAGATCGGATTGAAGTGGGAATAAGAAATATATCACTTTACGAAAAGTTACAGTTGGATTCCCAGCTTACCTTGTCCAAAGCTGTAAACCAGGTTAGGCAGGGTGAGACAGTAAAAAGATGGCAGACGATGCTGCACGAAAGCAGCTCCTTGCAGAGCAAAGAGAGTGAGGAAATAAATGCATTTGCATACCGAGCTAAAGAAATGGAGGGGAACACAGAACAGAGACAGACGTGGAGAAAACAATCACAGACAGTACCCGTAGCTAGTTCAAATGTTTGTCTCAAATGTGGGAAATCCCCTTTCCACAGATGGAAAGATTGACCAGCAAAGGATGTGGAATGCAGGAAATGTTACAGGAGAGGACACTTTCAGCTGTCTGTCGATTAAAGCAAATGCATGAGGTCTCAGAGGAGGTACAGCAGGACAGCATCTTTCTGGGAGAAGTAAGGGAAAAGAGGGCTGGCATTCAGACATTAAACTCAATGGGGAGGTTGTGTCATTTAAACTAGACACTGGGGCAGCAGTGACAGCTATCCCAATTAGGCTGTATAGCTATAGCAGAGATGGCCCTTTGCTCTCTACAAACAAAAAACTGTACGGGTCCAGTAATAAGATTTTACCAGTTGTAGGGCAGTTGGAGATTAAACTGGAGAGTAAAGACAAAAGTGCCATCCAGCCTGTCTTCGTCATTGACTCTCTAGCCAGACCGTTGCTGGGGCTACCAGCAATTGAAGCATTGCATCTCATTGAGAGAGTGAGCAAACTGGAGGACCCAGGTGAGGTTTTCAAAAATAAATTACCAAAAGTGTTTTCTGGTCTAGGAAGGATAGAAGGTGACTACAAAATCTGCCTGAAAGAGGATGCTGTCCCCTACGCCCTTACCACCCCCCGCCGCGTGCCTATCCCTTTATTGGCCAGAGTAAAGGAAGAGTTGGGGAGGATGGAGGAAATTGGGGCGTATCTAAAATAGAGTCCCACAGACTGGTGTGCAGGGATGGTAGTGGTCCCAAAAGCCAATGGGGACATAAGGATCTGCGTGGACATGACTAACTTGAATGAGGCACTCTGCAGAGAGAGACACATCTTACCATCAGTGGAGCAGTCGCTGGCTCTGTTGGATGGCACACAAGTCTTCACAAAGCTGGATGCCCGCTCAGGTTTCTGGCAGATACCGCTGTCATCAGAGAGTAGGGGACTCAGAACGTTTACAACACCGTTTGGCCGTTACTATTTTAATGTTTTGCCATTTGGAATCGCTTCCTGTCACGTTCGTTGTAATGATGAGACCACGGCGCAGCGTGAGTAGAGTTCCACATAATTTTAATAAACTGAAACTCACTGAACAAAAACAACAAACAACCAAACGAAACGTGAAGACAATGTTGTGCACTCAGGCAACTAAATGTAGACAAGATCCCACAACACAAATGAGGGAAATGGCTACCTAAATATGTTCCCCAATCAGAGACAACGATAAACAGCTGTCTCTGATTGGGAACCATATCAGGCCAACATATACATACAAAAAACCCTAGACATGCAAAAACTAGAGTACCCACCCTAGTCACACCCTGACCTGACCAAAATATATAGAAAAACAGGGATATCTAAGGTCAGGGCGTGACAGTATCCCCCCCCCCCCACCCCCCTCAAAGGTGCGGACTCCCGACCGCAAACCTGAACCTATATCGGAGGGTCCGGGTGGGCATCTACCCTCAGTGGCGGCTCCGGTTCGGGGTGTAGTCCCCGCTCCCTACGCTGATCACTCCGCTTCTGTGGAACCAGACCGTGGATCATTGCCGGAGGCTCTGAACTGGGAACCACTGCTGGAGGCTCCGGACCGCAGATCGTTGCCGGAGGCTCTGGACTGGGAGCCCCCACTGGAAGCTCTGGACTGCAGCCCCCGCTGGAGACCCCGGACTGGGGACCATCGCTGGAGACCCCGGACTGTGGATCATCGTTAGAGGTTCCTGATTGTTGACCGTCGTTGGAGGTTCCGGTACTGTGGACCGTCGTCGGTGGTTCTGGACTGTGGACTGTCGTTGGAGGTTCCGGACTGGAAACTGTCGCCGGAAGCTCTGGACTGGGAACTGTCGCCAGAAGCTCTGGTCTGTGGAGGCACACTGGAGGCCTGATGCGTGGTACCGGCACTGGTGGTACTGGACTGGTGACACGCATCTCAGGGCGAGTGCGAGGAAGAGACACAGGAACTATTGGACTGTGGAGGTGCACTGGAGCCCTAATGAGTGGGACCGGTACAGGTGGCACCGGACTGATGACACTCACCTCAGGGCGAGAGCGAGAAAGATGCACAGGACGTACTGGACTGTGGAGGCGCACTGGAGATCTGGAGCATAGAGCTGGCACAACGCGTCCTGGCTGGATGTTCACTTTAGACTGGCAAGTGCGGGGCGCTGGCACAGGACGCACAGGGCTGTGCAGACGCACCAGGGTTTCCTGATTCGAGGAGACGTACTGGAGGCCAGGAGTGCTGAGCCGGCACCATCTGTCCTGGCTGGATGCCCACTCTAGCCCAGCCAATGCGGGGAGCTGGAATATAGTGCACCCGGTTGTGACTGCGCACTGGAGACATGGTGCGCATCACCGCATAACACGGTGCTCGACCGGTCACACACTCCTCACGGTAAGCACGGAGAGTTGGCTCAGGTCTGAACTTTGACTCTGCCAATCTCCCCGTGTGCCTCCCCAAAACTGTTTTGGGGCTACCTCTCGTGCTTGCCTCTTTGGTATAAATCCTCGTAATGTCGCTGTTCTGCTTTCGCTGCCTCTATCTCCTCCCTTAGACTGTGATATTCTCCGTCCCTTGTCCAGGGTCCTGCTCCCTCCAGGATTTCCTCCCAGGTCCAGTCCTCCTGATCACGCTGCTTGGTCCGTGTGTGGTGGGATCTTCTGTCTCGTTCGTCGTAATGATGAGACCAAGGCGCAGCGTGAGTACCAAACGAAACGTGAAGCTACTGTTGTGCACTCAGGCAACTAAATGTAGACAAGATCCCACAACACAAATGAGGAAAATGGCTACAAATTGGGAACCATATCAGGCCAACATATACAGTGGGGCAAAAAAGTATTTAGTCAGCCATCAATTGTGCAAGTTCTCCCACTTAAAATGATGAGAGAGGCCTGTAATTTTCATCATAGGTACACTTCAACTATGACAGACAAAATGAGAAGAAAAAATCCAGAAAATCACATTGTAGGATTTTTAATTAATTTATTTGCAAATTATGGTGGAAAATAAGTATAGTGCACCTGTACTGACCTCGCCTTCTGGATGATAGCAGGGTGAACAGGCAGTGGCTCGGGTGGTTGTTGTCCTTGATGATCTTTATGGCCTTCCTTCCTGTGACATCGGGTGATGTGGGTGTCCTGGAAGGCAGGTAGTTTGTCACCGGTGATGCGTTGTGCAGACCTCACTACCCTCTGGAGAGCCTTACGGTTGTGGGCGGAGCAGTTGCCGTACCAGGCGGTGATACAGCCCGACAGGATGCTCTCGATTGTGTATCTGTAGAGGTTTGTGAGTGTTTTTGGTGACAAGCCAAATTTCTTCAGCCTCCTGAGGTTGAAGAGGCGCTGCTGCGCCTTCTTCACGATGCTGTCTGTGTGGGTGGACCAATTCAGTTTGTCTGTGAGGAACTTAAAACTTACTACCCTCTCCACTACTGTCCCATCGATGTGGATAGGGGGGTGCTCCCTCTGCTGTTTCCTAAAGTCCACAATCATCTCCTTAATTTTGTTGACGTTGAGTGTGTTGTTATTTTCCTGACACCACACTCCGAGGGCCCTCACCCTCCTCCCTGTAGGCCATCTCGTCATTGTTGGTAATCAAGCCTACCACTGTAGTGTCGTCCGCAAACTTGATGATTGAGTTGGAGGCGTGCGTGGCCACGCAGTCGTGGGTGAACAGGGAGTACAGGAGAGGGCTCAGAATGCAGATGTTGTTACCTACCCTCACCACCTGGGGGCGGCCTGTCAGGAAGTCCAGTACCCAGGGTCTCGAGCTTGATGACGAGTTTGGAGGGTACTATGGTGTTAAATGCTGAGCTGTAGTCGATGAACAGCATTCTCACATAGGTATTCCTCTTGTCCAGATGGGTTAGGGCAGTGTGCAGTGTGGTTGAGATTGCATCGTCTGTGGACCTATTTGGGCGGTAAGCAAATTGGAGTGGGTCTAGGGTGTCAGGTAGGGTGGAGGTGATATGGTCCTTGACTAGTCTCTCACAGCACTTCATGATGACGGAAGTGAGTGCTATGGGGTGATAGTCGTTTAGCTCAGTTACCTTGGCTTTCTTGGGAACAGGAACAATGGTGGGCCTCTTGAAGCATGTGGTAACAGCAGACTGGGATAAGGATTGATTGAATATGTCCGTAAACACACCAGCCGCGCTGGGGATGCCGTCTGGGCCTGCAGCCTTGCGAGGGTTCACATGTTTAAATGTTTTACTCACGTCGGCTGCAGTGAAGGAGAGTCCGCATGTTTTGGTTGCGGGCTGTGTCAGTGGCACTGTATTGTCTTCAAAGCGGGCAAAAAAGTTATTTAGTCTGCCTGGGAGCAAGACATCCTGGTCCGCGACTGTGCTGGTTTTCTTTTTGTAATCCGTGATTGACTGTAGACCCTGCCACATACCTCTTGTGTCTGAGCCGTTGAATTGTGACTCTACTTTGTCTCTATACTGACGCTTAGCTTGTTTGATTGCCTTGCGGAGGGAATAGTTACACTGTTGTTATTCAGTCATGTTTTCGGTCACCTTGCCCTGATTAAAAGCAATGGTTCGCGCTTTCAGTTTCACGCGAATGCTGCCATCAATCCACGGTTTCTGGTTTGGGAATGTTTTAATTGTTGCTATGGGAACGACATATTCAATGCACGTTCCAATGAACTCGCCCACCGAATCAGCGTATTCGTCAATGTTGTTGTTCACCGCAATGCGGAACATATCCCAGTCCACGTGATGGAAGCAGTCTTGGAGCGTGGAATCAGATTGGTCGGACCAGCGTTGAACAGACCTCAGCGCGGGAGCTTCTTGTTTTAGCTTCTGTCTGTAGGCAGGGAGCAACAAAATGGAGTCGTGGTCAGCTTTTCTGAAAGGAGGGCGGGGGAGGGCTTTATATGCATCGTGGAAGTTAGAATAGCAATGATCCAAGGTTTTACCAGCCCTGGTTGCGCAATCGATATGCTGATACAATTTAGGGAGTCTTGTTTTCAGATTAGCCTTGTTAAAATCCCCAGCTACAATGAATGCAGCCTCAAGATATGTGGTTTCCAGTTTGCAAAGAGTCAAATAAAGTTTGTTCAGAGCCATCGATGTGTCTGCTAGGGGGAATATATACGGCTGTGATTATAATCGAAGAGAATTCCCTTAGTAGATAATGCGGTCGACATTTGATTGTGAGGAATTCTAAATCAGGTGAACAGAAGGACTTGAGTTCCTGTATGTTGTTGTGACCACACCACGTCTCATTAACCATAATGCATACGCCCCCGCCCCTCTTCTTACCAGAAAGATGTTTGTTTTTGTCTGCGCGATGCGTGGAGAAACCAGCTGGCTGCACCGATTCCGTTAGCGTCTCTCGAGTGAGCCATGTTTCCGTGAAGCAAAGAACGTTACAGTCTCTGATGTCCCTCTGTAATGCTACCCTTGCTCGGATTTCATCAACCTTGTTGTCAAGAGACTGGACATTGGCGAGAAGTATGCTAGGGAGTGGTGCGCGATGTGCCCGTCTCCGGAGCCTGACCAGAAGACCGCTTCGTTTCCCTCTTTTACGACATCTTTGTTTTGGGTCGCAGGGTGGGATCCATTCCGTTGTCCTGGGTGAAAGGCAGAACACAGGATCCGCTTCGGGAAAGTCATATTCCTGGTCGTACTGATGGTGAGTTGACGTTGCCGTTGCTCGTATATTCAGTAGTTCTTCCCAACTGTATGTAATGAAACCTAAGATGACCTGGGGTACCAATGTTAGAAATAACACGTAAAAAAAACTGCATAGTTTCCTAGGAACGCGAAGCGAGGCGGCCATCTCTGTCGGCGCTGGAAGATGAACCAAACCCCTGAGATACAACCAAACCCCTGAGAGACTTACTAGCCAAAGAAAATGACTGATCATGGGGTCACATGCAACAGGTGGCATTTGACAAAATCAAAGGAGACCTGGCCTCATAGAAAGTGCTGGCCCAGTACTGTCCCCACGCGAAGACAACGGTATCAGCAGATGCATCATCCTTTGGGCAAGGGGAGATCCTCAGATAGATGCAGGACAACAAGGAGTGGCGTCCAATAGCATACATCTCCCGAAGCTTATCCGACACAGAGCGAATGTATGCTCAAGTGGAGAAGGGGGCGTTGGCTATCACATGGGCATGTGAAATGCTCAGCCAATACCTTATTGGCCTGCAGTTTACAGCAGAGACTGACTACAAACCAATGTTGGCTCTGTTAGGGACAAAAGCACTGGACGACTTGCCTCCCAGGGTTCTGCGCTTCCGCCTCAGACTACTGAGGTTCACCTACAAGATGGTGCATGTGCCAGGGAAGGCACTGATCACAGCAGATGCACTCTCCAGGGCCCCAATTAAACATCCATTATCAGAAGAGGAGCAATGTCTAGAGGGTGAGGTACAGGTGTCCATTAATGCAATAAGGGACAGTCTACCTGCATCTCAGACCAAACTGCAGCAGATTGCAGAGGCTCAACAACGAGACCCCATCTGCCGACAGATAGTGCAGCAGTGCAAAAAGGGATGGCCCAGGCAGGAGGAACTGCCTCAGCTGCTGAGGCCCTATTGGGTGCACCAAAGTGACTTCCACTGTAACGGAGACCTCATGAAAGGACAACGTATAGTTATCCCATAGACTCTACAACCAGAAATGCTAGACAGAGTGCATGATGGACACATGGGGTTAACCAAATGCAGACTGAGGGCTCAACAGTCAGTGTGGTGGCTTGGTCTGAGTACTCAGATTGCCAAGTTGGTGGCCCAGTGTGAGGTCTGTACAAAGTGTCAACCTTGTCATCCAGAGCCAATGATGGCAACGGAGCTGCCAAAACGGCCATGGCAAAAGGTAGGGGCGAATATGTTCTATTGGAAAAATGACACTTATCTGCTCGTGGTAGATTACTATTCAAGACACATTGAAATAGCAAAGACACCCATAACCACATCAGCTGGTTAACCACATCATTCCAGGCAAGGGGTCGCTGAGTTCCTGGTTACAGATAACGCTCCCCAGTTCTCTGCAAGCTCCTTTTCTACTTTTGCCGCAGAATATGACTTCACACGTGACCAGTAACTCTTACCATGCACAGAGTAATGGTGAGGCAGGGAGAGCTGTGAAAACAGTCAAGGGGCTGCTGAAAAAGAACAAGGATCCATACAGGGCTCTGTTAGCTTACAGTTACACCACTGCATCATGGGCTGTCGCCTGCCGAGCTCCTGATTGGCAGGAGGCTACGTTCCACATTGCCTGTCTCCCCGGCTCAGCTTAAACCCCGTAGGCCGAACAGGAAGGCCTTCGCTGAGAGGGACAAACGACTGAAACAAACGCAAACTGGAGACTTTAATCGGAGACACTGTGCTAAGGAGAGGCCAGAGCTGACCGAAGGTCAACGTGTGTGGATTACAAACTCAGAGACACCAGCAATAGTGCTGAGGAAAGCGGATGACCCACGCTCCTATGTGGTGGACGCACCTCAGAGCTCTTCCAGATCTACCAGCCACACAGACTGAGGCCACAGGAAATGCACACAAAGAGGGTGGAGAGAGAATGTTCACAGAGCCACAAGCGCACCCAAAAAGGGATGTGAGGCCACCATAGTGGCTGAAAGACTGTTACGTGAAGAGAAAACCAACTCTTAGGGACCATACCCAGCAAAAAGAGACTGTACCTAAGTTAATGTTCATACTGTGTGATTGAATGCTTTCATACTGTTTCAGGATGTGAAGTAGCATGTTAGAGAATAATACTGGTTTCCAAATTGCATTTCAGTTATGCTTCAGTGGTTATGCATGTTGAGTTCTTGTTCATGGGAGAGGGTGAGATGTAGTAGGATGTCCCTTTGGGGTATCCGTACCTATGTATGACATGTGAGGGTTAGGTTAGTAAACATACTGGAGCTGGAACCTTGTTGTTGTGCGTCCTTATTTTAGATAATACTACAGTACAGTCGATCATATGTGTACAAGAGATCGTATTTTCAACCAGGAACTATCAGGAAATGACACTGATCCATTTTTTCACCCTTTTTACAAAGTAATGCTAACGTTAAACATGTCAAACTGGTATGCTTTCTGCTTGTATACTTTATACTTGTAATCTGCCCACCTTTAGTGAGGAGCTGTCCCGTAAGAAAATGGCCACGCTGACGTGTCTGGCCAACAAGGGCTTCCCTTCAGACTGGACTTTGAGCTGGAAGGTGGATGGCAACAGCAAGAAGCAGGGCGGCAAAGACGGCCTGTACAGCTGGAGCAGCACCCTGACTCTGTGAGGCCCACCAGAGCTCCCAGACTCCGGTCACCTAGACCCTGAAGAGGGCTGACTGTTCTGGGTAGGACTCCTCAGACACACACCCCTGTGGAGAGAGGATGTTGGTTCCTCGGCTTTGACTTTTTTTGTTCTAAGATTAGTTGTTCTCTGATTTAGTGATCACTCTCATGTAGACTAACATGGGGCTTAGATTGAGTTTATGTGTCAATCCATTCTGTAGACTGAACTTTTGTTTGATATAGATTTAATGTGATCTGCGTTTATTCACTATCATGTTTGCTTTGATGCTTTGATCATGTAATAATGGATTAAAATAAAGATTTATTTTTGGAATGCAAATTTATGTTGTTTCTATTAATAAACTGGATCATATATACTAAACCTCATTTTCACTTAACATCATCGTTGACCAGTAATCACAATATAGCATATTATAGTCTGTGATTTGAAGCTTAATACATGTAAAAAAAAAGATTTTAAAAATTCTACAAGTGCCACTATTTCAAGAAATATAGAGCAGAGTGATAGTCTTCTCTACCTCCAACCCCCTGGGCACAGGGTGAACATCTGGTGACAATGCTGCTCTATTCTGGGACAAGCAGAACCACCCAGCTCTGTCTATGCAAATCTGTTTCACTCCCATAGTTTCAGTTTCACTGCCTGGACTGGGCCAGATGTGAGTAGGTGGACTCATTTTACTGTAACCTCTATGGTGGATTCAAGAAGGGAGACATTCTTACAATGAATAAAGCACCATTTAATAGATGACAAATAAGATGGGCATTACTAAAGACAGGCATTGACCGTTACTGACATGTGTCTAATGTCTGAGCTCCACATCGTTTTCCTGAAAGCAGAGGGCAAGCATCCAGATGAAGATGGTGGAAAAATGAATTGTTGATGTGGGTTCTGTTATCATGAAGGACAGCTCTCAGTCATGAAGTGTTAAACTCACAGGGTTATAAACACTCCCAGACCACTGAAGCATGTGCTGCCAATGCAAAGGGTTCTCTCTATGCAAACAGACTTTCATGGTCCCCCAGGGAAATTGTAGTTGAATAGAGCTGTGTGAGCAGCAGAACTTTGAAAGTGTTGAGAGCTGATTGTCCAGCCAATCATGGCCTTGATTGATAAACATGCCTCTGCTGGAATCAATTACAGACTGGGAAGGTGCTGGAAGATTTAATCAGGTTGTAGCAGGAACAAGGTGTTGTTTTACGGGTTTACAATCATCTTCTCAACATATATGGTTGAATTGTTAATCAAAACCTAGGAGAACCAAGGCACTCTTAATATTGTTAGAATGCCTTTATTATGAATGCATGTTCAATAAAACAAAATATTTTCAACTCTGATGTGTTTCGACATGGCCGTCAGGTTGAGGACTATTCAACCACCCCCGAGACTGTTTTTTTTAAATTCTGAAATGATGTGAGACACTTATTCCACACAGATGGAGTCCATTCAAAATATTTTGTGACAATTTGAGGCAGTGTTTGCATATGAACTAATTAAGGTTTGCCATAGCAAAGCGTAGGAAGAATTATGCAATCTAGAGACACATGGTTGTTATTGCTTCAGGAATGGTTTCACCTGACGGTGTATGAGTTGACATATCATCATTACTGGTATACACTCAGTTTACTCTTTTCATGACAAAGACTGACCAGGTGAAAGCTATGATCCCCGTATTAATATAACTTGTTATAACTTGTTCAATCAGTGTAGATGAAGGGGAAGAGACAGGTTAAAGAAGGATTTTTAAACCTTGAGACATGGAGTGTGTGGTAACACTTCACTTGACACCAAGCATCATAATGCTATGACACGGTCATAACCATGTCATATGTCCTAACAGCTGACATATCTTGTCATAACCTGTCATAATGGGGTCATAACACATATATTTAGACCTATTGTGACATATATATTGCTTTATTTTATGGCTGGTTATGACACCTACATAAGAGTGACAAAACCCACACAACCTACCACACAAGGCAAAACATTCCATTACACCCTAGCCTACTTGTCAACAGTATGTTTATGTTATATAACATTTCCTGAAATGTACCTTATCAAGTACGGTAGTATGGGTATTTGGACACGGCCACTGTCTCTTCCCACTCAGCACCTGGAGTCAAACCCAACTAGCGCAGTCACTGTGAAATCTGAGGGGGGTTTTTGTATGGCTCTGTATCACTGTGTGAACACCCAGACACTGTTGGGAAGGTGGAAACTCTGACAGTAGTAATCTCCTGCATCTTCAGCCTGGACTCCACTGATGGTCAGAGTGAAGTCACTCCCAGATCCACTGCCACTGAATCTAGATGGAGTCCCAGAGTTACGGGTGCTAATGAAATATGTAAGGAGTTTAGGAGATTCTCCGAGTTTCTGTTGATACCAGGCCAACCTCTGTCCATGTGTATCACTGTATACAGCACTGCTGGTCTTACAGCTGAGACTGACTGAGTGACCCACTGAAATAGCTTTCACTGCAGGAGTCTGGGTCACTGTGACCTGGCCTCTGGACTCTGAAAAATAAATGTAATTAACATTCAATCGCGCATCAATTTGCTCATTGCTTTACAAAAGAATGACTTTACAATAACATAATGGTATTTACTTTAATAAGGTTAAGTAACTACAGTCAGGGTAAATGTATGTAAAATATATTACCTTGAAAGCAGAGGGCAAATATCCAGATGAAGATGGTGATAAAAGTCATGGTTGTTGTGGGTTCTGTTGTCATGAAGGACAGCTCTCAGTCATGAAGTGTTAAACTCACAGGGTTATAAATACTCCCAGAGCACTGAAGCATGTGCTGCCAATGCAAACTGTCATATGTAAATAGTCTTACTGCTAGTACCTACATTCATAACTGTGAGCTATATAACTACATACAGATTATGCAGATACAGAATATTTTATCGTGTTATAAATAACTTATACTGTAAATCAGTGATCTAAGAGGAACATGTAATTATCTAAGTGTGTCAGTGAATTATACTCATAACCCAGGATTATCAGTCCCTATTACTTTATTCCAGTACTTCAGTACTATCAGTCCCTATTGTATTATATTAGTAGTTCAGTACTCTCTGTCCTTATTGTGTTATATTTGTACTTCAGTAATATCAGTCCCTATTGTATTATATTAGTAGTTCAGTACTCTCTGTCCTTATTGTGTTATATTTGTACTTCAGTAATATCAGTCCCTATTGTATTATATTTGTACTTCAGTACCATCAGTCCCTATTGTATTATATTAGTAGTTCAGTAGTGTCTGACTCTATTATATTATACTCGTACTTCAGTACTATCAGTCCCTATTCTGCCCTGCAAAGGCAAAACTCAGTAACAACGAAACTGGTCAAAGAACTTTGATCTGTTGTAATGGCCAAGTATATTACCTGATTAACGTGGTATTTAGTTTCCTGACACAATAACAATAATAAGACAGTTGACAGTAGGTTATCAGAAATTGCTATCTGTCTATACAGAAAAATACTTTTAAGTCAGATTTTGAAGATTTGCCATTGTTGGGTATTACATTTACATTTACATTTAAGTCATTTAGCAGACGCTCTTATCCAGAGCGACTTACAAATTATTGTGTTATACTAGCACTTCAGTATTCAGGGTGGGACTGAGAGTGCTCTGTGTGTTAAGGTGCCTGCCCACTCTTGTGTGATGGAGGTTTTTGTATGGCGACTTAACCATTATGAATCATTGTGGTGGACTTTTGGAAGCGGAACAAAAGTAGTGCTGAAAAGTAAGTACATTTTTGTCTTCTCTCATTAAAACAAAATGTAATCATACTATGAACAACATTATGAGATGTTATCATCTTCTCCAGAATAAATACTTCAAGGCTATAGAGATTTCTGGGGACAGATAGGTAGATTGGTAAATGGCAGAGTCACCAAAGTGAGAGAATTGTTCACGTACCACTAAGTTTATATTCTAATGTGATTTAAAAAGAGGACATTTTGATACACAGTATTGCACGTCAGCTCATTGTTCTGTCAATATGTAGCAACTACTTTTTCTATATTATAAGCAACACTTTGTATTGTATTCATCGTAGATGTTACCACTGACATGGTTTAAAGGGGAACCTCCTCTGTAGTTTTAAAAAGTACTTTGAGGTCATTTTGGCTTGTGTCTCAGGGTAGATTTGACAACATTTACATGTAGATTTACAATTGTAATAGTATATACGATTATTAAATCTGAATATGTAATATCTGTTTACTGCATGTCTTTGTAGACTATGGGACGGTTTGTCAGACACATTAAGCTTAGTCCTGGACTAAAAAGCAAGCTCAATGGATCATTTTCATTGAAAGTGGTTTTTAGTCTAGGACAAGGCTTCATCTGTGTCCAGGAAACTCCCTCCTAGTATTTTGTTGCTCTTGGTGGGCTATACTGTAGAGCATGAATGTAACATACATGTATCTGATGGATTGCTTTGTCTAAAAATATTTTCAGAGTTTATTTTTGCCTTTATCTTTATAGATTAAGTGTTTTGTTATCCTTGGTACTGTAGCTAGTTGTTTATCCTGTGTGTATTGCCTCTCCTCTCCTCTCCTCTCCTCTCCTCTCCTCTCCTCTCCTCTCCTCTCCTCTCCTCTCCTCTCCTCTCCTAATATATTCCATGATACATTAGTAGCAGTATAATCTGACCCTCCTCTCTCCTCTGTCCTCTCCTCCAGCTGGTTCCTCTATCAGACCCACAGTGTCTCTGCTCCCCCCGTCCTCTGAGCAGCTCTTCGGGGGCTCGGCCACACTGGCCTGCCTGCTGAGTGGCTACTCCCCCCAGGGGGCGATGGTGAGCTGGGAGGTGGATGGGGAGGAGGTGAAGGATGGGGTCCTGACCACCACAGAAGAAGAGAAGGGTGGCCACTACAGCCGCAGCAGCACCCTGACCCTGAGCAAGGCACGCTGGGAAGAGGGAGAGGTGTACACTTGCAGGGTCGCCCATGACGACACCAGTGATTCGGCCACCTTCCGGAAAAGTCACTGTAGTGTCTAGAAACCGGAGAAGCCATTGTAGGGGCCTAGAGAGTCCCCACATGGTGCCGGTGAAGGAAATATTACTGTTTTACAGCTGAATGTTACAGTATAGTAGTGAATCATTTCAGGAGTGATGTGTGCTAAATGAAGTATGTTGTGATTCAGTTGTAAAGGTCATCTTGCTTCTGAGTTCAAATAAAGCTTGTTTTAATTGAAATTTAACCACAAGAGTTACTTTAATGTTCATTCCAGTGATCACTATCTCATGAACAGGAAGCAAATTTGATACTAATTTATATAAAAGTGCATCTGATTCAACAAATACTCTGCAATCATTTCTACAAATGAATGATCCTGTTAAACTGCAGGATCAATAGCAGTGAGAATAATTAGTGATATTTGATAATAAACCTCTAAGATCTGCTCTCAGAACTGTCACGAACCTGCTCAGAACCCATAACAAAAAGGGAGAGAACGTAGAAATAAGGAATAACAAACATATATTTATTAACTAAAGTAAACTATTTACAATTAACAATGGTGTGTGCAGTCAGTAATCAGTAGTGTAAGTGAGTTGTTGCGTGCATAGATGGTGATAATGAGGGGTGTTGAAAGGTGCCAAAGCAAACAAACAAACAAAACGTCCACAAAAAGGCCACAACCAAATCCAACAGTGTGTCTGCATGGAGAGAGTCTCCTCAATGAATGGGGAAAAGGTGTATTTATCCCGGGACACACCCGGGCCCAGGTTTGTCCCATTTTGCTGACGACCCTCCCAGCTCCGCCCACTGACATCCTATTAAGGTAAACAAGAGCAAAGAATTCGACAGACAGAGTGGGAAGGTCGTCATAGAGTTCACACTGCTCAACAGTTACTTTCCATAACATATATCCAGTGCATTCGGAAAGTATTCAGACTGCTTCCCTTTTTCCACAATTTGTTACGTTAGAGACAGGATTGTGTCGAGGCACAGATCTGGGGAAGGATACTAAAACATTTCTGCAGCATTGAAGGTCCACAAGAACACAGTGGCATCCATCATTCTTAAATGAAAGAAGTTTGGAACCACCAAGACTCTTCCTAGAGCTGGCTGCCCAGCCAAATTGAGCAATCGGGGGAGAAGGGCCTTAGTCAGGGAGGTGACCAAGAACCCGATGGTTACTCTGATAGAGCTCCAGAGTTCCTCTGTGGAGATGGGCAAACCTTACAGAAGGACAACCATCTCTGCAGCACTCTACCAATCAGTACTTTATCGTAGAGTGACCAGACGGACGCCACTCCTCGGTAAAAGGCACAACAGAACACTTGGAGTTTGCCAAAAGGCACCTAAAGGACTCTCAGACCATGAGCAACAAGATTCTCTGGTCTGATGATGCCAAGACTGAACTCTTTGGCCTGATTACCATACGTCACGTCTGGAGGAAACCTGCCACCATCCCTACGGTGAAGCATGGTGGTGGCAGCATCATGATGTGGGGATGGTTTTCAGAGGCAGGGACTGGGAAACTAGTCAGGATCAAGGGAAAGATGAACGGAGCAAAGATCCAGAAATATCCTTGTTGAAAACCTTTGCCAGAGCATACAGGACCTCAGACTGAGTTTCACCTTTCAACAGGACAACGACCCTAAGCACACAGCTAAGACAATGCAGGAGTGGCTTCGGGACAAGTCTCTGAATGTCCTTGAGTGGCCCAGCAAGAGCTTGAAGCCAATCAAAGAACATCTCTGGAGAGACCTGAAAATAGCTGTGCAGTGATGCTCCCCATCCAACCTGACAGAGCTTGAGAGGATCTGCAGAGAACAATGGGAGAAATTCTCCAAATACAGATGTGCCAAGCTTGTAGCGTCATACCTAAGAAGACTCGGAGCTGTAATTGCTGCCAAAGGTGCTTCAACAAAGTACAGAGTAAGGGGTTTGAATACTTACCGAATGCAATGTATCTATAATTTTTCATTCCTAATGTGATTTTATTATATTAGATGTTTTAGCAATTGTTTTCAATAATGTGTAGTCTACACTTTTCCATGATTTCCCCCCTGGTCTTCTCTACCTCCAACCCCCTGGGAACAGAGTGAACATCTGGTGACAGTGCTGCTCTATTCTGGGACAAGCAGAACCACCCAGCCCTGTCTATGCAAATCTGTTTCACTCTTACAGCTACCAGTCTAGCAGTTGACCTGTTTTACTGCCTAAAGGACCATGGCCTGTGCCAGATGGGAGGGAGTGGACTGGTTTGAACCTTCATGGTGGATTCAGGGAGGGTACAGGAACAGATATTCCAACATGTAATCTATGACAGATAAAATGGATATTATACATTATGTAGATATATCTAATGCCTGAACCCAGCATCATGTCTTACCCACAGATCTAACCTTCAGTAACCTCCTCATCAAAATAGTTAATATAATGCTAGATGATCACATCAATATCTGGTTGTGAGGTCTGGTTGTGAGGTGAATATGGGGATTGTATCGAGGGGGTGATGCTGATGCTGATGTACCATCACCTTCTTTTTCTTTACTTCTGTGCACCACTCAGGCTCCCGAGTGGCGCAGTGGCCTAAGACACTGCATCTTAATGCAAGAGGTGTCATTGCAGTACATGGTTGAAATCCAGGCTGCATCTCATCTGGCCATGTTTGGTAGTCCCATCAGGCGGTGCACAATTGGCCCAAATTGTCCAGGTTTAGCTGGGGTGATCTGAATGATCTGAATGATGCTTTCTAAACATATTCAAAGTTAACTTCACTACACCAGTGGTCCATGTCACTGTCTCTTGACAGAACCTCAGGTTGTTTTGATGGGTTATGATCATGTTATTTCATCTCAATAAATATGGTTGAATCTTTGCTAGAAACTCACGACCTGACTGGGGGACCTTGCAGAGACAGGGATATTTATTCTGAAATAATGTGAGGCATTCTTTCACATGGTGTCACGACTTCCGCCGAAGTTGGCTCCCCTGCCTGTGCGGGCGGTGCTCGGCGGTCGTCGTCACCGTCCTACTAGCCACTGCCGATCCCTTTTTCGTTTGTCTGTTGGTTTTGTCTTATTAGTTTCACCTGTGTGTATTTTAGTTTAATTAGCGTCCTTATACAGTGCCTTGCGAAAGTATTCGGCCCCCTTGAACTTTGCGACCTTTTGCCACATTTCAGGCTTCAAACATAAAGATATAAAACTGTATTTTTTTGTGAAGAATCAACAACAAGTGGGACACAATCATGAAGTGGAACGACATTTATTTGATATTTCAAACTTTTTTAACAAATCAAAAACTGAAAATTGGGCGTGCAAAATTATTCAGCCCCCTTAAGTTAATACTTTGAGTAACGACGTTCTTCGTTTGTCGCAAGAAAGTCGGACCGAAATGCAGCGTGTTGGTTACTCATGTTCTTTAATGAAACAAATAACGGAACTATACATGAAATAACTAATAAATACAAAACAACAAAACGGAACGTGAAACCTATTACAGCCTATCTGGTGAACACTACACAGAGACAGGAACAATCACCCACTAAATACAAAGTGAAACCCTGGCTACCTAAATACGGTTCCCAATCAGAGACACCGAGAATCACCTGACTCTGATTGAGAACCGCCTCAGGCAGCCAAGCCTATACAACACCCCTACTCAGCCGCAATCCCAAATACTACAAAACCCCACTATGAAATACAACAACATAAACCCATGTCACACCCTGGCCTGACCAACTAATTAACGAAAACACAAAATACTAAGACCAAGGCGTGACAGAACCCCCCCCCCCCCTAAGGTGCGGACTCCCGGACGCACCTCAAAACCATAGGGTGGGCGTCTGTCCATGGTGGCGGTTCCGGCTCGGCACGTGGACCCCACTCCATAAATGTCATAGTTCCTCCCCTTCGCGTCCTGGGATGATCCACCCTCACCGCCGACCATGGCCGAATAGTCCTCACCCAGAACCCCACTGAACTGAGGAGCAGCTCGTGACTGAGGGGCAGCTCGGGACTGAGGCAGCTCGGGACTGAGGGGCAGCTCGGGACTGAGGGGCAGCTCGGAACTGAGGGGCAGCTCGGGACTGAGGGGCAGCTCGGGACTGAGGGGCAGCTCGGGACTGAGGGGCAGCCCAGTACTGAGAGGAAGCCCAGTACTGAGAGGAAGCCCAGTACTGAGAGGAAGCCCAGTACTGAGAGGAAGCCCAGCCAGGCAGTTGAATCCGGCAGATCCTGGCTGACTGGCGGATCTGGAAGAGTCTGGTTGACTAGCAGATCTGGAAGAGTCTGGTTGACTGGCAGATCTGGAAGAGTCTGGCTGAATAGCAGATCTGGAAGAGTCTGGTTGACTGGCAGATCTGGAAGAGTCTGGCTGACTGGCAGATCTGGAAGAGTCTGGCTGACTGGCAGATCTGGAAGAGTCTGGTTGACTGGCAGATCTGGAAGAGTCTGGCTGACTGGCAGATCTGGAAGAGTCTGGCTGACTGGCAGATCTGGAAGAGTCTGGCTGACTGGCAGATCTGGAAGAGTCTGGCTGACTGGCAGATCTGGAAGAGTCTGGCTGTCTGGCAGATCTGGAAGAGTCTGGCTGACTGGCAGATCTGGAAGAGTCTGGCTGACTGGCAGATCTGGAAGAGTCTGGCTGACTGGCAGATCTGGACAGACTGGCGGCACTGGGCAGACTGGCGACGCTGGGCAGACTGGCGACGCTGGGCAGACTGGTGACGCTGGGCAGACTGGCAGCTCCTTGCAGACTGGCAGCTCCTTGCAGACTGGCAGCTCCATGCAGACTGGCAACTCCATGCAGACTGGCAACTCCATGCAGACTGGCAGCTCTGGCTGCTCCATGCAGACTGGCAGCTCCATGCAGACTGGCAGCTCCATGCAGACTGGCAGCTCCATACAGACTGGCAGCTCCATGCAGACTGGCAGCTCTTTGCAGACTGGCAGCTCCTTGCAGACTGGCAGCTCTAGCTGCTCCATGCAGACTAGCAGCTCAGGCTGCTCCGAACAGGCAGGAGGCTCCGACAGCGCTGGAGAGGAGAAAGGCTCCGACAGGGCAGGAGAGGCGAGGCGCACTGTAGGCCTGATGCGTGGTGCTGGCACTGGTGGTATTTGGTCAAGACACGCACAGGAAGCCTGGTGCGGGAGCTGCTACCGGAGGGCTGGGGTGTGGAGGTGGTACTGGATAGACCGGACCGTGCAGGCACACTGGAGTTCTTGAGCACCGAGCCTGCCCAACCTTACCCGGTTGAATACTCTCGGTCGCCCTGCCAGTGCTGCGAGGTGGAATAGCCCGCACTGGGCTATGTAGGCGAACCGGAGACACCGAGCGCAAGGCTGGTGCCATGTAAGCCGGCCCAAGGAGACGCACTGGGGACCAGATGCGTAGAGCCGGCTTCATGGCATTTGGCTCGACGCTCAATCTAGCCCGGCCGATACGCGGAGCTGAAATATACCGCACCGGGCTATGCACCCGCACTGGGGACACCGTGCGCACCACTGCATAACACGCTGCCTACCCGGTCTCTCTAGCCCACCGGTAAGCACAGGGAGTTTGCGCAGGTCTCCTACCTGGCGTAGCCATACTCCCTGATAGCCCCCCCCCAAGAAATTTTTGGGGCTGATTCCCGGGCTTCCATCCACGTCGCCGTGCTGCCTCCTCATACCAGCGCCTCTCCGCTTTAGCCGATTCTAGTTCCTCCTTGGAGCGGCGAAATTCACCAGGCTGAGCCCAGGGTCCTTTTCCGTTCAGTTCTTCCTCCCATGTCCAATTCTCCAAGTGGTGTAGCCTCTCCCACTGAAGCTGCTTCTGTTGCCTCTCGTGTGGCTCCTGCCTGTTAACACGCTGCTCGTTCCGTGTGTGGTGGGTGATTCTGTAACGACGTTCTTCGTTTGTCGCAAGAAAGTTGGACCGAAATGCAGCGTGTTGGTTACTCATGTTCTTTAATGAAACAAATAACGGAACTATACATGAAATAACTAATAAATACAAAACAACAAAACGGAACGTGAAACCTATTACAGCCTATCTGGTGAACACTACACAGAGACAGGAACAATCACCCACGAAATACAAAGTGAAACCCTGGCTACCTAAATACGGTTCCCAATCAGAGACAACGAGAATCACCTGACTCTAATTGAGAACCGCCTCAGGCAGCCAAGCCTATACAACACCCCTACTCAGCCGCAATCCCAAATACTACAAAACCCCACTATGAAATACAACAACATAAACCCATGTCACACCCTGGCCTGACCAACTAATTAACGAAAACACAAAATACTAAGACCAAGGCGTGACACTTTGTAGCGCCACCTTTTGCTGCGATTACAGATGTAAGTCGCTTGGGGTATGTCTCTATCAGTTTTGCACATCGAGAGACTGAAATTCTTTCCCATTCCTCCTTGCAAAACAGCTCGAGCTCAATGAGGTTGGATGGAGAGCATTTGTGAACAGCAGTTTTCAGTTCTTTCCACAGATTCTCGATTGGATTCAGGTCTGGACTTTGACTTGGCCATTCTAACACCTGGATATGTTTATTTTTGAACCATTCCATTGTAGATTTGGCTTTATGTTTTGGATCAATGTCTTGTTGGAAGACAAATCTCCGTCCCAGTCTCAGGTCTTTTGCAGACTCCATCAGGTTTTCTTCCAGAATGGTCCTGTATTTGGCTCCATCCATCTTCCCATCAATTTTAACCATCTTCCCTATCCCTGCTGAAGAAAAGCAGGCCCAAACCATGATGCTGCCACCACCATGTTTGACAGTGGGTATGGTGTGTTCAGGGTGATGAGCTGTGTTGCTTTTACGCCAAACATAACGTTTTGCATTGTTGCCAAAAAGTTCAATTTTGGTTTCATCTGACCAGAGCACCTTCTTCCACATGTTTGGTGTGTCTCCCAGGTGGCTTGTGGCAAACTTTAAACAACACTTTTTATGGATATCTTTAAGAAATGGCTTTCTTCTTGCCACTCTTCCATAAAGGCCAGATTTGTGCAATATACGACTGATTGTTGTCCTATGGACAGAGTCTCCCACCTCAGCTGTAGATCTCTGCAGTTCATCCAGAGTGATCATGGACCTCTTGGCTTCATCTCTGATCAGTCTTCTCCTTGTATGAGCTGAAAGTTTAGAGGGACGGCCAGGTCTTGGTAGATTTGCAGTGGTCTGATACTCCTTCCATTTCAATATTATCGCTTGCACAGTGCTCCTTGGGATGTTTAAAGCTTGGGAAATCTTTTTGTATCCAAATCCGGCTTTAAACTTCTTCACAACAGTATCTCGGACCTGCCTGGTGTGTTCCTTGTTCTTCATGATGCTCTCTGCGCTTTTAACGGACCTCTGAGACTATCACAGTGCAGGTGCATTTATACGGAGACTTGATTACACACAGGTGGATTGTATTTATCATCATTAGTCATTTAGGTCAACATTGGATCATTCAGAGATCCTCACTGAACTTCTGGAGAGAGTTTGCTGCACTAAAAGTAAAGGGGCTGAATAATTTTGCACGCCCAATTTTTCAGTTTTTGATTTGTTAAAAAAGTTTGAAATATCCAATAAATGTCGTTCCACTTCATGATTGTGTCCCACTTGTTGTTAATTCTTCCAAAAAAAATACAGTTTTATATCTTTATGTTTGAAGCCTGAAATGTGGCAAAAGTTCGCAAAGTTCAAGGGGGCTGAATACTTTCGCAAGGCACTGTATATAGTAGGTTGTCCCGCCCTTGTTTTGTGCGGGATTGTTTTTGTTATCCTGTTATATGGTGGTTTTCGTGTGTTTTATTCTCCGGACTATTTTGGTCCTGTGTTTGGGCTGGGTATTGTATTCGCCCTGTGTGTTGGCGTGACCGTCGTTTGTGCGCCGGAGAATAAACTGACAAATTACTGAATCCTGCTCTCTGCGCCTGATTCCATCCACCACTCTTAGTAAATCGTGACAGAATCCCGCACCACAAAACAATGGAATCAGCAGGAGCAGCCGCATCTCCTCTCCCATCAATGGAAGAGAGGGTCCTCTATCACACAAGCGTGCTTCACTGGATTGGTTCGGCCATGGACCAAATGATGGAGAGGATGGATCGATGGGAGAGGAGTGGCCTTCCCACCTCATCTCCAGCACCCCCTTCTTCAGCACCTCCTGTTCCTGCGACCACATCTGGCTCCGGGGCTCTTCGGCTGACGCTCCCACGGGAGTATGACGGAACGGCGGCTGGGTGCCAGGGTTTCCTTCTCCAACTGGAACTATACCTGGCTACCGTGCGTCGTCCTGCTCCCTCCGGAGAGGAGAGCGTGAGCGCCCTCATCTCCTGCTTGACTGGGCGAGCCCTCGAGTGGGCCATCGCAGTGTGGAATGGTCCGGACTCGGCGAGGGATAATTACCCAGAGTTCACCCGCCGATTCCGAGCTGTGTTTGACCATCCACCAGAGGGTCGGGCGGCGGGTGAACGGCTGTTTCACCTGCGTCAGGAGATAAGGAGCGTACAGGACTTTGCTCTGGAGTTCAGGACCTTGGCCGCAGGAGCAGGGTGGAACGACAGGGCCTTGATCGATCATTTCAGATGCAGTCTCAGGGAGGACGTCCGCAGGGAGCTGGCATGTCGGGACACCACCTTCACACTGGATGAACTCATTGACTTGGCTATCCGTCTCGACAACCTGCTGGCTGCCCGCGGGCGTTCGGATCAGGCCCTGTCGTTTCCACTTCCCAGCCCTCCTGCCCCTATCCCTATGGAATTAGGAGGGGCGGCTTCGAGGGGGACCGGAGGAGGAGTGTCCTCCTGCACCTGTTGTGGTCGACGAGGGCACACGGCCGACCGGTGCTGGAGGAACTCGTCTGGGAGTCGGGAGGGCAGGCGGAGCACTGCTCGATCACCCCAGGTGAGTAAGCACCAGACTCACCCAGAGCTTCCTGTCGGTCATGTGTATGTGTTGACTTCTTTCCCTGGGTTTTTTCCCTCTCTACAGCATAAGGCGCTAGTCGATTCAGGCGCAGCTGGGAATTTCATGGATCGTGGGCTTGCGTTAAGGCTAGGGATTCCCCTGGTGTCGTTAGACCTACCTTTCCCCGTGCACTCCTTAGATAGCCGACCATTAGGGTCAGGAGTAATTAGGGAAGCTACGGTGCCGCTGGACATGGTAACGCAGGGGGATCATAAGGAGCAGATTAGTCTGTTCCTTATAGATTCACCTGCATTTCCAGTGGTGTTGGGAGTTCCCTGGCTAGCTCAACACAACCCGGTGATTTCCTGGTGACAAGGGGCTCTTAAGGGGTGGTCAGAGAGGAGTGTTCAGGTAGGTGTATAGGAGTTGCCGTTGGTGCAACTCCGGTGGAGAGTCCAGACCAGGTTTCCACCGTGCGCATTCCCTCTGAATATGCCGATTTGGCTATCGCCTTCAGTAAAAAGAGGGCGACCCAATTACCACCCCATCGTCGAGAGGACTGCGCGATAAACCTTCTGGAGAACGCTGCACTTCCTAGGAGTCACGTGTATCCATTGTCCCAGGAGGAGACGGTAGCGATGGAAACATATGTTGCTGAATCGCTGGGACAGGGGTACATTCGGCCCTCCGCATCACCCGTCTCCTCGAGCTTCTTTTTTGTGAAGAAGAAGGATGGAGGTCTGCGTCCGTGCATTGATTATAGAGGTCTAAATTCCATCACAGTGGGGTTTAGTTACCCACTACCTCTCATCGCTATGGCGGTGGAATCATTTCACAGGGCGCGCTTCTTCACAAAACTGGACCTGAGGAGCGTGTATAATCTGGTGCGTATCCGGGGAGGAGATGAGTGGAAAACCGCATTTAGTACTACATCTGGTCATTATGAGTACCGCGTCATGCCATATGGGTTGAAGAATGCTCCAGCCGTCTTCCAATCCTTCGTAGATGAGATTCTCCGAGACCTGCTCGGGCAGGGAGTGGTAGTGTACATCGATGACATCTTGATCTATTCTGCCACACGCGCGGCGCATGTGTCTCTGGTGCGTAAGGTACTTGGGCGACTGCTGGAGCATGACCTGTATTGCAAGGTGGAGAAATGTGAGTTTTTCAAACAGTCCGTTTCCTTCCTGGGGTATCGTATTTCTACCTCCGGGGTTGTGATGGAGGATGACCGCGTTACAGCCGTGCGTAATTGGCCGACTCCGACCACGGTGAAAGAAGTGCAGCGGTTTTTAGGGTTTGCCAATTACTACCGGAGGTTTATCCGGGGTTTTGGTCAGGTGGCTGCTCCCATCACCTCACTGCTGAAGGGAGGACTGGTGCGCTTGCGTTGGTCAGCAGAGGCGGTGTTACGGATACAATTATCCTGTGTGTGTGTGTATTCTGTGTGTGTGTTTCTTTTCTCTCCTTCTCCCCTCACAGGTGAAAATCATCACTCCCCAATCAGTCAACAATCAATCATCAATCAGAAGACACACCTCCTCCTATTTCCTAACCTATCACAGTTCCTTCCCCATGGTTTAAAAACCCCATCATTTGTTTGTTCTAGAGCTCAATCTCTCTGTAAATGCGATGTCTGTAGGTCTCTGTGTTTCACTCTCGCTTTGTGTCTTAACCTCTCTTTTGTTTAAGCACCTCATAGCACTTTGTCATCACCTGTGAGTATTGTTTTTGGTTATGGTGTTTGTTTGTTGCTGGTGGGAAAAGGGGGAAACCAAGACAAGTCACCCATGGGCATACACTACCCGTAGGGGAACTTTGTTAAATACACTAGTTAGAACTGAGCGGACCACCCGCTGTATTTTTGATTAGTTAGTTAGCTGTTGTTAAAGTAGGCTAGTCTAGCTTAGGGGTGTTTTTGAATACTTATTGTTTCTTTCCTTGGATCCAGCTTAGCCCCTTTTCCTGCTCCCCCCATTACCGTGTGTTTATAAATAAACCTGGAGTTTGACGGTAGATTTCTGTTGTCGTGGTTATTTCGTTCACACTTTTACTTTGTCACAATAATAATTTGCATGAGTTATGTTACGGGTCTCATTACCATCCCCCCTAGACTGTCGGGCCAAAAGGGATTCGTAACAGGCGGGCAGAGCTTTCAGTCGTTTGAAAGAGATGTTCACCAATGCGCCCGTGTTGGCGGATCCGGACCCCTCTTTAGCGTTCATAGTGGAGGTGGATGCGTCCGAGGCTGGGGTCGGGGCCGTGCTGTCCCAGCGCTCGCGCTCCGCCCGTGTGCTTTCTTTTCGAGCAAGCTCAGTCCAGCGGAGCGAAACTATGACGTGGGGGACCGGGAGTGGTTAGCTGTAGTCAAGGCTCTGAAGGTGTGGAGACATTGGCTTGAGGGGGCAAAACACCCTTTTCTCATCTGGACTGACCATCGTAATCTCGAGTATATCCGGGCAGCGAGGAGACTAAATCCACGTCAGGCTAGATGGGCCATGTTTTTTACCAGGTTTCGGTTTACCATCTCATACCGGCCAGGCTCCCAAAACACCAAAGCCGACCCGCTGTCCCGCCTCTATGATACCGAGGAGCGGTCCGTTGAGCCAACTCCCATCATTCCACGTCATGTCTCGTGGCACCGGTGGTATGGGAGGTGGACGCGGAGATAGAGGAGGCCTCACGGTCATAGCCGGCCCCCCCTAACTGTCCAGTGGGGACTCAGTACGTGCCGAGGGGGGTCCGGGACAAGCTGACCCGGTGGGCTCATACTCTCCCCTCCTCGGGTCATCCTGGCATCGAGAGGACAGTGCGGAGTCTGAGAGGGAGATGGTGTCCCATGCTGGCAAAGACGTGAGATTTTATGTCTCCTCCTGCTCAGTGTGTGCTCAGAGCAAGGCTCCTCGGCACCTGCCTAGAGGGAAGTTACAACCCCTCCCCGTTCCACAACGGCCGTGGACACACTTATCGGTGGACTTTCTTACCGACCCTCCCCCGTCCCAGGGAAGTACTACGATCCTGGTCGTTGTGGATCGGTTTTCTAAGTCCTGTCGTCTCATCCCATTGCCCGGTCTCCCTACGGCCCTGTAGACTGCGGAGGCCTTGTTTACCCATGTCTTCCTGCACTATGGGGTGCCTGAGGACATCGTTTCTGATCGGGGTCCCCAATTCACGTCCAGAGTGTGGAGGGCGTTTATGGAGAGACTGGGGGTCTCGGTCAGCTTAACCTCAGGTTTTCACCCCGAGAGTAATGGGCAGGTGGAGCGCGTAAACCAGGATGTGGGCAGGCTTCTGCGGTCCTATTGCCGGGACCGGCCTGGTGAGTGGGCACGGTATGTTCCTTGGGCTGAACTCGCTCAGAACTCCCTACGCCACTCCTCAACTAACTTGTCCCCTTTTGAGTGTGTGCTAGGTTACCAGCCGGTCCTGGCCCCATGGCATCAGAGCCAGACCGAGGCTCCTGTGGTGGAGGAATGGGTACAGCGCTCCAAGGACACCTGGAAAGCCGTTCAGGATTCACTAAGGTTAGCGGGAGAACGGCAGAAGAGGAGCACTGACCAGCACCGCAGTGAGGCCCCCGTGTTTGCACCAGGGGACAGGGTTTGGCTCTCGACCCGAAACCTGCCCCTCCGCCTGCCCTGTCGGAAGCTAGGGCCGCAGTGTGTGGGTCCATTCAAAGTCCTGAGGAGAATAAACGAGGTGTGTTACAGGTTACAACTTCCTAGGTATTACCGTATTAACCCCTCGTTTCATGTGTCTCTCCTCAGGCCGGTGGTGGCTGGTACCCTGCAAGAAGGTGAGGTGCCTGAGGTCCCTCCGCCCCCTCTGGACATCGAGGGGTCCCCGGCGTACACAGTTCGGGGCATTCTGGATTCGAGACGCCGGATGGGGGGCCTACAGTACCTCGTGGACTGGGAGGGGTACGGTCCGGAGGAGAGATGCTGGGTTACGGTGGGGGACATTTTGGACCCTTCTCTCCTGAGAGATTTCCACCGCCTCCACCCAGATTGCCCGGCACCTCGTCCTCCGGGTCGTCCTCGAGGCCGGTGGCGGCGCGCTGCGGGGCCGCGCGTCAGGGGGGGCGGGATACTGTCACGACTTCCGCCGAAGTTGGCTCCCCTGCCTGTTCGGGCGGTGCTCGGCGGTCGTCGTCACCGTCCTACTAGCCACTACCGATCTCTTTTTCGTTTGTCTGTTGGTTTTGTCTTATTAGTTTCACCTGTGTGTATTTTAGTTTAATTAGCGTCCTTATATATAGTAGGTTGTCCCGCCCTTGTTTGTGCGGGATTGTTTTTGTTATCCTGTTATATGGTGGTTTTCGTGTGTTTTATTCTCCGGACTATTTTGGTCCTGTGTTTGGGCTGGGTATTGTATTCGCCCTGTGTGTTGGCGTGACCGTCGTTTGTGCGCCGGAGAATAAACTGACAAATTACTGAAACCTGCTCTCTGCACCTGATTCCACCCACCACTCTTAGTAAATCGTGACACATGGAGTCCATTCAACTTATTGCCTGAAACGTTAATTAAAGGTTTGTTTGCCATTGCAGAAGGGAAGGAATCTGTATGTAGTCTGGACCTATGGATGTTTTCAGTTCAGAAATGCTGATAAGTTCTGTGTCTTTGTACTGGATCATCTCCTTCCCTCATCACCTGCAGTAGGTCCCAGCTGTATCAGTACTGTCACTGTGCAGTCTGACTGAGGGAGGTTTTTGTACGGCTCTGTATCACTGTGTGAACACATTACCACTGCTGTGGTAACTCTGACAGTAGTAATCTCCTGCATCTTCAGCCTGGACTGCACTGATGGTCAGAGTGAAGTCACTACGAGGTCAGTCTAGATGAAGTCCCAGACTGAAGTGTTGTAGCAGAGTAAATAAGGAGTTTATGAGCTCCTCCAGATTTCTGTTGGTACCAGGCTAGATAGTTCTACACATTACTGCTGGTTGTACAGTTCAGAGAGACTGTCTGTCCTGGGAGAACAGTTTCCACTGCAGGAATCTGGTGTCCCAGCGACCTTTCCTCAGGATTCTGAAACAGAAATATGTAAGATCTCAGAGAACATTTGGTCATGTTGTCTAAATCTTTCCAAGTCTCATTTTCTCAATTTGAGACTATATTAAGATGAAACAATGAAATAATATACTGATTTTAGACCAGCAAAATGTAAATCATACCTTGAATTAAAGACATCAATATCCACACAAAGCTCATAATAAAAGTCATTGTTGAAGTTCTGTTGTTATGTAGGACAGCTCTCAGTTATGTGTTAAACTCACATGGCTATGAACACTCCCAGAGCATTGAAGCATTTGCTGCCAAAGCAAAGTTTCCTCTGTAAATATTATTCCTGGTAAGGACCCACATCCAACTGTTAACTATGATTCAGATTAGTTGATCATATTTTAAATAACTACTACTGGAAATTAGTGATTCAAGACGAACATTTAATTATCTGCATTCTTCAGTGGACTATATTCATAACCCAGAACTATTAGTCCCAATTGTATTATACCAGTACTTCAGTACTATCAGTCCCTATTGTACTATACTAGTACTTCAGGATTATCAGTCCCTATTGTATTATATTAGTACTTCAGGATTATCAGTTCCTATTGTACTATACTAGTACTTCAGGATTATCAGTCTCTATTGTATTATATTAGTACTTCAGGATTATCAGTCTCTATTGTACTATACTAGTACTTCAGGATTATCAGTTCCTATTGTACTATACCAGTACTTCAGGATTATCAGTCCCTATTGTACTATATTAGTACTTCAGGATTATCAGTTCCTATTGTACTATACTAGTACTTCAGGATTATCAGTTCCTATTGTACTATACTAGTACTTCAGGATTATCAGTTCCTATTGTACTATACTAGTACTTCAGGATTATCAGTCCCTATTGTACTATATTAGTACTTCAGGATTATCAGTTCCTATTGTACTATACTAGTACTTCAGGATTATCAGTTCCTATTGTATTATATTAGTACTTCAGGATTATCAGTTCCTATTGTACTATACTAGTACTTCAGGATTATCAGTCCCTATTGTACTATATTAGTACTTCAGGATTATCAGTTCCTATTGTACTATACTAGTACTTCAGGATTATCAGTTCCTATTGTACTATACCAGTACTTCAGGATTATCAGTCCCTATTGTATTATATTAGTACTTCAGGATTATCAGTTCCTATTGTACTATACTAGTACTTCAGGATTATCAGTTCCTATTGTACTATACTAGTACTTCAGGATTATCAGTCCCTATTGTATTATACTGGTACTTCAGGATTATCAGTCCCTATTCTGCCCTATAAAGGCGAATTACATAAAAAATCTTTGATCCGTTGTAGTGGCCAGGTATATTATCTGATTAATGTGATATTTAGTTTCTTGACACAAAATCAAGCCAGTTGATCAGAATATATGATGGGTTATCAGAAATTGATGTCTCTCCATACAGAATAATACTTTGAAGTCAGATTTTGCAGTAAAAAAAAATTACATAGTTAATGCGTTCTGTTTTTATTGGGCAGTATTGTGTTATACTAGTAGTTCAGTACTATCAGTCCGTATTGTAGTGTACTAGTATTTCAGTACTATTAAGGTGGTACTGAGAGTGCTCTGTGTGTGAATGTGCTCACTCTCATCAAATCACATTTATTTGCATAGCCCTTCGTACATCAGCTGATATCTCAAAGTGCTGTACAGAAACCCAGCTTAAAACCCCAAACAGCAAGCAATGCAGGTGTAGAAGCAAGGTGGCTAGGAAGAAATCCCTAGAAAGGCCAAAACCTAGGAAGAAACCTAGAGATGAACCAGGCTATGAGGGGTGGCCAGTCCTCTTCTGGCTGTGCCAGGTGGAGATTATAACATAACAAGGTCAACATGTTCAAATGTTCATAAATGACCAGCATGGTCAAATAATAATAATCACAGTAGTTGTCGTGTGTGCAGCAAGTCAGCACCTCAGGAGTAAATGTCAGTTGGCTTTTCATAGCCGATCATTAAGAGTATCTGTACCACTCCTGCTGTCTCTAGAGGGTTGAAAACAGCAGGTCTGGGACAGGTAGCATGTCCGGTGAACAGGTCAGAATTCCATAGCCGCAGGCAGAACAGTTGAAATTGGAGCAGCAGCATGGCCAGGTGGTCTGGGGACAGCAAGGAGTCATCATGCCAGGTTGTCCTGAGGCATGGTCCTAGGGCTCAGGTCCTCCGAGAAAGAGAAAGAAAGAAAGAGAGAATTAGAGAGAGCGTAATTAAATTCACACAGGACACCGGATAAGACAGGAGAAGTACTCCAGATATTACAAACTGAACCTAGCTCCCCAACACGTAAACTACTTATGTGAAGGACTTCACCAGTGTGAATCACTGCGGTGGACTTTTGGAAACGGCACAAAACTGGTGCTGTAAAGTAAAAAATAAACCTCTAAGATCTGCTCTCAGAACTCACACTGCTAAACAGTTGCTTTCCATAACATATACATTTTAAATCGCAAGTTTACATACACTTATGTTGGAGTGATTAAAACTAGTTTTTCAACCACTCCACACATTTCTTGTTAACAAACTATAGTTTTGGCAAGTAGGTTAGGACATCTACTCGGTGCATGACTATCACGTTCTGACCTTAGTTCTTTTGTTATGTCTTTGTTTTAGTATGGTCAGGGCGTAAGTTGGGTGGGTTGTCTATGTTAGTTTTTCTATGATTTGCTATTTCTGTGTTTGGCCTGGTATGGTTCTCAATCAGAGGCAGCTGTCAATCGTTGTCCCTGATTGAGAACCATATTTAGGTAGCCTGTTTTCTATTGTGTTTCATGGGTGATTATTTTCCGTGTTAGTACCACACGGGACTGTTTTCGTTTGTTTCATTTTGTATTTTGTAGTGTTCAGTTTGACTTATTAAAATGGACACTTACCACGCTGCAAATTGGTCCAATCTCTCTTACTCCTCATCAGAAGAAGAGGACAAGCGTTACAATGACATAAGTAATTTTTCCAACAGTTGTTAACAGACATGATTATTTCACTTATAACTTACTATATCACAATTCCAGTGGATCAAAAGTGTACATACACTAAGTTGACTATGCCTTTAACCTCTTGAAACTCCCCATCCCGGATCCGGGATTGTGACTAAGCCTCAGGCTCATTAGCATAACGCAACGTTAACGATTTCTGAAAATCGCAAATAAAATTAAAATAATGCGTTTGCTCTCAAGCTTAGCCTTTTCTTAACAACACTGTCATCTCAGATTTTCAAAATATGCTTTTGAACCATAGAAATTGACTAATTTGTGTAAGAGTATGCAAAGCTAGCATAGCATTTTGTGTAGCATGTAGCACGCAACATTTTCACAAAAGCCAGATAACCAAATAAATAAAATCATTTACCTTTGAAGAGCTTCTGATGTTTTCAATGAGGAGACTCCCAGCCACATACCAGATGCGCAGTGTTTCCTGAAAGCGTCTGTGTGTAGGAGAAATCGTTCCGTTTTCTACATTGCGCCTGGCTACCGAAACGAACCGAAAATGCAGTCACCTACAACATGAAACTTTTTCCGGATTAACTACATAATATCGACCGAAACATGGCAAACGTTGTTTGGAATCAATCCTCAAGGTGTTTTTTCACATATCTCTTCATTGACATGCAGTTCGTGGAAGCTTGCTTCTCTTCTTTTCTCCCATGGAAAAATAGTGGCAGGTGACTTTTGCGCACCAATTTCGGCGCAGGACACCGGGCGGACACGTGGTAAATGTGGTCTCTTATGGTCAATCTTCCAATGATCTGCCTACAAATACGTCACAATGCTGCAGACACCTTGGGGAAACGACAGAAAGGGCAGACTCATTCCTCTTGCGTTCACAGCCATATAAGGAGATCATGAAAGACAGAGCCTCAAAATCCTTGTCATTTCCTGGATGCCAAGTCATCTTGGTTTTGCCTGAAGCTCACGTTAAAGGGCACGCACAGAGAAGATATTTGTATTTCTGGACACGTCAGAGTGTTTTCTTTCGAACAGTAGCAATTATATGCATAGTTGAGCATCTTTTTGTGACAAAATATCTTGTTTAAAACGGGAACGTTTTTCTTCCAAAAATGAAATAGCGCCACCATAGGTGTAAGAGGTTAAACCGCTTGGAAAATTTCAGTAAATGATGTCATGGCTTTAGAAGCTTCTGGTAGGCTAATTGAAATAATTTGTGTCAATAGACATTTACATTTACATTTAAGTCATTTAGCAGACGCTCTTATCCAGAGCGACTTACAAATTGGTGAATTCACCTTCTGACATCCAGTGGAACAGCCACTTTACAATAGTGCATCTAAATCATTTAAGGGGGGGTGAGAAGGATTACTTATCCTATCCTAGGTATTCCTTGAAGAGGTGGGGTTTCAGGTGTCTCCGGAAGGTGGTGATTGACTCCGCTGTCCTGGCGTCGTGAGGGAGTTTGTTCCACCATTGGGGGGCCAGAGCAGCGAACAGTTTTGACTGGGCTGAGCGGGAACTGTACTTCCTCAGTGGTAGGGAGGCGAGCAGGCCAGAGGTGGATGAACGAGGAGTTGTACCTGTGGATGTATTTCAAGGGCTACCTTCAAACTCAGTGCCTCTTTGCTTGACATCATGGGAAAATCAAAAGAAATCAGCCAAGACCTCAGAAAATAGTTGTAAACCTCCACGAGTCTGGTTCATCCTTGGGAGCAATTTCCAAATGCCTGAAGGTACCATGTTCATCTGCACAAACAATAGAAAGCAAGAATAAAAACCATGGGACCACGCAGCCATCATACCGCTCAGGAAGGAGACGCGTTCTGTCTCTTAGAGATAACGATATCAACATAACCTGAAAGGCCGCTCAGCAAGGAAGAAGCCACTGCTCCAAAACCGCCATAAAAAAGCCAGACTATGGTTTGCAACTGCACATGGGGACAAAGATCGTACTTTTTGGAGAAATGTCCTCTTGTCTGATGAAACAAAAACAGAACTGTTTGGCCATAATTACCATTGTTGTGTTTGGAGGAAAAAGGGGGAGGCTTGCAAGCAGAAGAACACCATCTCAACCGTGAAGCACGGGGGTGGCAGCATCATGTTCTGGTGGTGCTTTGCTGCAGGAGTGACTGGTGCACTTCACAAAATAGATGGCATCATGAGGGAGGAAAATTATGTGGATATATTGAAGCGACATCTCGACTTATCAGTCAGGAAGTTAAATCTTGGTCGCAAAAGGGTCTTCCAAATGGACAATGACCTCAAGCATACTTCCAAAGTGATGGCAAAATGGCTTAAGGACAAGAAAGTCAAGGTATTGAATTGGCCATCACAAAGCCCTGACCTCAAACCTATAGAAGATTTGTGGGTAGAACTGAAACAGTGTGTGCGAGCAAGGAAGCCTACAGCCTGTGGAAGACTACCCGAAATGTTTGACGCAAGTTAAACAATTTAAAGGCAATGCTACTGTTGTGGTTCCTTTCCTTTTTTCTTGTTAATCATTGGCTCATTGGTGAAATTAGCATTATGACAATATCTTTAATTAAATAATTCAAAAACTTGTATTAATGCAATTGCAAACAGAAGTTGACAACAGTAACATAAAGCATGTTTCCGAGTAAGTTCTGCATCAAAGAAAAGGTCCCAAGTTATTTTATTTAAACCCAAAGTCCAGCCCGAGTGATGTCACTGCCTACGCCATTATCTTTTACTCATGAGACCAAAACCATGCCTACTCAACACTCAACTCTTGTTTATATAGCTATCTAAAAGCTTAGCAGTAAATGTCCAAGTTGATGTGTAGTGGAATGTCTAACTAATCTCTTACACTCCCCTGCAGAGTTCTGTCTTCACCGTCACACATTTCTCAGAGGGGTATCTTTATAAGAGGCAAAGAGACCAGAAAACAACTGTGGAACAATTCTAAACCTCTATAATGAATATATATTGTTAATCTGTAGTCTAGAACCCTATAAATGTAAGGAGGGCGGGGTCTTATAACACCTCCCCTTCTATTAATACAACATAAGCATAATCAATTATTATAATACATCAAACATTTGGTAAGCCCCTATCGTGACCCCTCGGTGAACCCCCTTCATTTCCCCCTTTGAGACTAATTAGTCTCACAGCTTCAATCATAATATTCTCCTCTGAAATCAAATAGATTAGGCAAATCCCCTAGATCCATTTGATCCCAGGGATGTCCTTCTAAAGCGAGGACCAACTCCTGAGGTTCCTGGAATGCTGGTGGGGGTGGGGTGAGTTTGTCTATACTCCTATTCCTTCCAAGTCCTGGGAAGAACCACACGAGTTGAATAAACAATGGGATTTACCTCTCTGCACACCGAACCCGGTAGCGGGATGAAATTTGACAACATACGGTGATCGCTACATAAATAGTCATATTAAACATTCATGAATAACAAGTGCCTCACATGCTTTGAAAGCCTAGAATCTTGCTACTCCAACTGCGTTGTCAGATTTAAAAAAGGATTTACTGTGAAAGAATACGATGCGATTATCTGAGGATAGAGCCCCATAAAAAACAACTATTTCAACCAGCACAGGCGTAACAAAATCACAAACTGCAATAAAATAAATTGTTTACCTTTGATGATCTTCCTCTGTTTGCAATCCCAATGCTCATTGTTACACAATGAATGGTCTATTGTTTGATCAAATCCATTTTTAAAACCTAACACGATACATTTTGTGAACCGCTTGTGTCGTGAATTCCGTCTCATTCCATTTGACGACACACTCGAGGTAAATACACACACAGAACGTGACTTTTCCAGTCATGTTTGGTTTCATTGCAATCAACTGGTTTGTTTGTAACACAACCAAACCTGATGGGTCATTTCGCGGGACGTATTGACTGAAAGAAACCGATTTGAAGACAACAAGTAATGACATCATTGTGCACCAATGATTTGCCCGCTGTTTCATTGATTGACTGTACCCCAATGACCACTGATCGTCTTGAAATCTAGCTGGGTAGATAGCCAATGAGCTGAGGTAAATGGCAATATGTAATGTTTATGTGTTGGAAGACCAACCCATGTAGTAAACTCCGGCGTAAAGAGGGTCATTCGCCATTGAAGTTTCATACCGGAAGGAGCAACGCATGTTGCGCGCAGCGTTGTTTTGGTAAAGCGCATATTCAGCTGTTTATATATCAATCAGTATGGCGACTAAGTTAGGGAAAGCTAAATCTAAGTCTAGATATACAGATGTACATACGATTTTAGAAGAAATTGATCGAGGACGATTCATTTAGCGATTCCCAAATGGAGGAATACTTTTTGAACGGAGAGGACATCGTTTTAGACTGGTAAGTTCTTCTCATGCTAATGCCGTTATTTGAAATTAATAATATAAGATATTATTTGTGAAATTAAATAGCCTATTTGAGGCTGTTGAGGGGGGGGCAGGCCCACAACAATGGCCAAAGTGAAATGGAGACAGTAGATACAGCTGGTCTGTTGTAATATAATAAATACAGTAGATCTAGCTGAAATGTCATAATATAAATGAGACAGTAGATCTAGCAGGTCTATAATAATATATTCAACCTTATGTTCCCTGTACTCTATATATATCTGTTTATTATAGCTGTTGATACGAAACTATTCTAACTGAACATTGTCTTTCACAGTGACACTGACTCCGAATGGGAGCCCCCAGTGCCAAGGTGTCCATCCCCCACTGAAGCTGGTTCATCCAGCTCCTGCCACAAGTGGTGTTCATCTGCCCAAATGTATTTCTGCAGGCATGGATGTGCCTCAGGGCCAAAAGGGCACAGCATGGAGGCGTCGCTGTGTTCTTTGCAAAATGAAGTCCCCATCACCTGCACCACATGCTTGGTGACCCTCTGCTTTACAGCAGAAAGAGACTGCTTTGGCACCTGGCATCAGCAGCACAATATTGTGTAGAGGACTGAGGGTCTTCCAAATATTGAAAGTGTTATTTTGTAAACGTATATATATTTTTCATGTTTTTTCTCCATTTTTTTGGGGGGGGGGTGTATTAGAATACCATTTTGGTATTTTGTATATAGTTATTCCATTCAAAATGTATAGCTTCACCAATTTGGCCACTTGGGTACATTTGGGCTACTTGTGTGGGACACCTGGGTGACTTCATGATAAATGTCATGTAGCACACTCATTTTGGAAGTTATCATTCTGAAACTTGCACAAGTACTATTGCCCTCTTATGGCACTGAAATTGTCCCCATCATCCTATCTGAATGTTTGTTTATCTTGTTCATTTTAAAGATGATGATACAACAATAAAAATAAAAACGTATGTTTTTTTCATTGTATTATCTAAACCAGATATATTGTGTTATATTCTCCTACATTCAATTCACATTTACACAAAGTTCAGAGTGTTTTCTTTCAAATGGTACCAAGAATATGCATATCCTTGGTTCTGTGCCTGAGCTACAGGCAGTTAGATTTGGGTATGTCTTCAGGCGGAAATTGAAAAAAGTAGGGGGGTAGCTCTAAGAGGTTTTAAGATAAACCCGAAATGCCCCAGCATCCCCTTCAGCACGATTTGTATCAGCTTCCACCAACACCATCATTCCAGCATGTTCAAGAGCAGTTACAGTCATTTTCTTACAAATGTAAACAGTAACCAAAATCACCAAACCTCCTACATGTATAGGAGTAAACAATGAAAACAAAGTCAACTTAACTTTTCCCATCACATTTCCAAATTTAGCATTAAACCAGTCACCAATTTGGTCAAAAACAGATTTTTCAGATTTTGAGAGTTTTACTAAGATCAGCAATCTTGTCAATTATTGCAGTCATATTCTCAGAGGAGTCAGGGAGGAGAATAACACAATTTTCAGGATCAATATGACCTAGTACGTTACAGTGTCCTCCTTCCTTCGCCAAAAGATAATCTAAAGCAAACTCATGTCGGCTGACAACTGCTTTCAGATTTTGGACATCTAATTGGCTAAATCTTTGGATTGTTAAATTCATATGGGTCTGTAAAGAATAGGTTCAATTGGTTCAATTGTTTACCCACTTTCCTATGACAGCCACACCCCAGGACAGTATGATTGACATACCAAAACTCTCACCCGGCTGTAGGACATGACCATAGGCTTCCTGATTGTCTGGGATGAGTCGTTTGGCACGCTGCCGTATCCCAGAGTTGGTTTTACCTGTCTTTTTGAAAAGATTGGTGACCGGAATCCTTAACATGTATATTTCTGTTCTCCCCAAACAACAACACCCCCATCCAGGAGGTAAAGTGAGATACCCCTTATCGCTGCATACCCACATCCATCCAAAAGGTGCTCCCATGCCTTCCTCTATCCTGGAAATGTTTACACCTGACACCTGTCACTAAAATCCCCTTTAGCATAGTTTCTCCTATCACTATAGTCTTCTCTTAGTTGACCCATATATTCATGACAAGCTCTAGTATCTCCCATATCTTCCCTCTACCACATTAGGTAAGTTTGCTCCCTTCTCGTGACCACCCCAACATACAGTGCCTTGCGAAAGTATTCGCCCCCCTTGAACTTTGCGACCTTTTGCCACATTTCAGGCTTCAAAAATAAAGATATAAAACTGTATTTTTTTGTGAAGAATCAACAACAAGTGGGACACAATCATGAAGTGGAACGACATTTATTGGATATTTCAAACTTTTTTAACAAATCAAAAACTGAAAAATTGGGCGTGCAAAATTATTCAGCCCCCTTAAGTTAATATTTTGTAGCGCCACCTTTTGCTGCGATTACAGCTGTAAGTCGCTTGGGGTATGTCTCTATCAGTTTTGCACATCGAGAGACTGAAATTATTTCCCATTCCTCCTTGCAAAACAGCTCGAGCTCAGTGAGGTTGGATGGAGAGCATTTGTGAACAGCAGTTTTCAGTTCTTTCCACAGATTCAGTTTTCAGTTCTTTCCACAGTTCTTTCCACAGATTGGATTCAGGTCTGGACTTAAACTTGGCCATTCTAACACCTGGATATGTTTATTTTTGAACCATTCCATTGTAGATTTTGCTTTATGTTTTGGATCATTGTCTTGTTGGAAGACAAATCAAAGCACTTTATCATACATAAAAGCAACAGCAAAACACAGTAGCCCTACCAGGAGTGGAACAATCATGAACATCATTACCTTACCCATCACGTTTCCAAATACACCATTAAACCAGTGTCCAATTTGGTGTTGTCAGCTTTTCACAGAGTACCACCTAATTTAACCAGGTCATTAGTAATATCTGTCATGTTGTCAGAGGAGTCTGGAAACAACGTGACACAGTAATCCTCATTGTTTATTCCAAGGGACCTGTAGTCCCCTCTGTCTTTAGCCAGTATGTGCCATTTCGTCTCTGGTCACTACTTCCTTCAAATTCTGCACATTTAGTGACAACTGAGTAAAGCCTTGTACTATCAAATTAGTAAGGGCCTGCATGGAGTATGTCAAATTGTTAATCCCTTTACTACAACTCCTGCACCTGGAAAGATTACTAGGGCTGCCATCCCTACCTGAGACGGCACATGTCCACAAGCTTCATTATTTTGAGCCACTGCTCTTTTAGCTCTGGTTCCATCTGAAATTAATTTGCAAAGAACTTTTCAGCAACTCAGAAGCAAGTAATGTTGCTACTGTCAGTTCAGTTTTCCCCAGATAATAACACCCTTTCCATCCCATAGGGAGGAACATGTAGCCATTACACCCACAGATCCAGAGATGATCCGGAGGTGTCCCCATGACTTTGCCAATGTTTGACATATTTACCCTAGTTATCAATTGTTGCCCATCCAGTACATCAAAACTACTGGTATTCGTTTATAGTCCTGTGTAAGTAAGACAGGCAATTAGTGGTGTTTCCTACATCCACATTCCCTGAGTTGCAGATACAAACAGGGGGAGTTATTGTGGGTTTTAATCCTGTCAACACAACATCTCCTTTATCATTTAGTGGCTTTACACTGCCAGTCAGATACTCTCCCCATTGTACTTTTGGAGGTCCTATGCATTTAATCAGCTGGGAATTTTTACCTGGTTGTACGCTAGGAACCTACCTTGGCCATTTAGTCTCAATGTGCCCACCCTCCTTAAATTATTTAGCTGCATCTGAACTATTACCTACTGTATTATTGGATAATCCACATTCCCATGTTGCTTCCTTCCCCCTAGTGACCGAACATCAGAATAGTATAATTGCTGTTTCTTTGTCAAACCCTGGTATTTTTCCTTTGCATAAAATGGAGTAACTAACATCCAAAATCATTCTTTCCAATTGGTACGACCTGGATTTCCCACAGAGAGGCTGTGGAGGTGGGTTTATGGAAAATCATTACCTGTATGCCAGATGTGTTCCCCCTCCCCTGTCATCTTGTGTATGGCACTGTTTTCACCCATGTATTATTCTCCACATCCCCGTCCACAAAGGGAACGAGTAAGATTTGGAGAGCAATAAATACCCTGCATGTGTTTTTCCATAGTTGCGATTTTCTTGTTTCACAACCATAGTTTCCTAGACATCTGATGACTCTTCAGGTTCTGAGGCTGAACCCTCTGTTGGTTCTTCTGACCTTTGGTCTCGGCCTTCTGCTCCTTTCCGTTGGCTCGGACCTTCTTCCTCCTTCAGATGTTCTCGGGGCCCTCTCCCTCCCTCCAGTCGCTCATCCATGGCTTCCTCTCTGGGAGACGCTTGCAGTGGGAGAGATGATGATGCTAACCGGACCTCTCCTCTACCCGCAGGGCTTTTGGTGTTACCATGGTTACCTGGAACAGACCCATCCATCGTGGTTGGTTCCATTTTCGTTTGTGGACCCTGAGTTTCACCCATTCTCCAGCGTTTATGGGTAGCTCGTCAGGGTCTTCACCTGGGATTGGTTCTGTTGCTTTCCTAGCGTGAGAGGGGAGAAAACTTACAACAGAAGTTAGTTCCTTCATGTACTCAAGATTGTCACACTAAATCTCAGTTATGTCTATCTGTCGGTCAGACATAGGTCTCACTCCTGGGATGTTCATTGGTCGTCTTGTTAAAATTTCACAAGGTGTACACCCAGTACCTTTGTTAAGGCTGCTGCATGTTTTCATACGGACAAGAGCATAGTTTGACAAGGGAGCCTTTCAGGGACAAGATTAGCCCTCGGTAACTCTTGTTACTCTGCGGTTGATAGATGGACACAAACGTCTGGTCAACACCCATCATTTTGGCCATTTTGGTAACCACATCTCCTATGAGATGGGTCCCATTGTCTGCAGACAAACCTCAGGCACTCCGAACCTGAGTATAAACTCCCTAACTAGCAATTTTGCAACTGTTCGCGCATCACAGTTGGTGGTGGGATGGTTCCACCCACCTGGTAAACCTGTCAATTATCAACAGGCAGTATCTCTTTCTTTCTTTTCGCTCTACCATGTCTATGAAATCCATAGCTAGGTAGACAAAAGATCCTTTTGGAGTGGGGAACTTCCCTGGTTGCAGTGGATTTCCCTTGTCTATATTATATAACAAACATGTCGCACAACCATAAATTAACTGTTTTACGTGCTAATTCAATTTTGGGTCAAATTTTCAAACATTCTCCTCCTCCATTCTCCTCTCATATCCCCCTTTGACGAATGGCTCACTTCATGAGCCAATCGGCAAATATGAAAGATCATTGGTTGATGGTAAACAGGGCATGCCAGATAAAAGATGTAGCCATAAGCCAGACCTAGGACAGAGAGCACACCCTCTCTCCCTCCACACCTGGTGATTGAGAATATCAGCCTGCTGCTGTTTCTTAAGATCAGTAGTTTCAAATGACACAAACAACTAAAAACGTAAAATGCATGTGCTTGACACCAATCCGTGTATGCCTCAAACTTAACAATAGCCAATGTGTTATATTTTCGCATAGCTTCAATCAACTGTTCAACATAAGGTCTGTTTTTATTAGGTGTGCCTGTGGTATTAGTAAACTCTCTTGCTTTCCAAACCTTACTAGCATATGCTGAATCTGAGTAGAATATAAGGGCCTTCACTTCCCCCAATTCACAAGCTGTGGTCAGAGCTAATAAAATATGCCTGTTGCGCTGATAAATGGTCTGGTAGGGGCCGTATAACCTCAATATCACCTTCCACATCTACTACAGCTAATCATACATGTTTCTACCCTGTGCTTTGATCTATATAAGCAAAACTATCAATGAACAGCACCATGTCAGAGTCAAGCAGAGGTTCATCAAACAGGTCTTTGTCAGTACACATTCCCGGGCTGTCCAGATGTCCCTGTTGTTGTTACTGATTTGCTCAGGGATCATCCAAAACTACAAATAGCTTTTATATACACTTTCAGTTCATATCCAATATAACAAGTTACAACCATGATGATGATAATAATGACGATAATGATGACGATGATGACGACGTTGGGAGAACGTGTGATTTGTATGATACTTTCTAACCATTTTCAAAGTTTACCCCCTCTACTGATCAGTGTTCCATGTCACTGTCTCTTCCCCCTCAGCACCTGCAGTAGGTCCCAGCTGTATCAGTACAGTCACTGTGCAGTCTGAGGGAGGTTTTTGAATGGCTCTGTATCACTGTGTGAACACCCAGACACTGTTGGGAAGGTGGAAACTCTGACAGTAGTAATCTCCTGCATCTTCAGCCTGGACTCCACTGATGGTCAGAGTGAAGTCACTCCCAGATCCACTGCCACTGAATCTAGATGGAGTCCCAGACTGAAGGGTTTTAGCATAGTAAATAAGGAGTTTAGGAGCTCCTCCAGGTTTCTGTTGATACCAGTGCAAATAGTGTCCATTGCTGTTACTGTGTACAGCACTGCTGGTCTTACAGCTGAGACTGACTGAGTGACCCACTGAAACAGCTTTCACTGCAGGAGTTTGGGTCACTGTGACCTGGCCTCTGGACTCTGAAACAGAGATGCAATGTATATTTATAATTTAATTGTTCATTCATTTGTCCAGTATAAAATAATTCCTTTATATTGTCAGGGTAATTTTCTGTAAATTATATTACCTTGGAGACAGAGGGCAAGTGTCCAGATGAAGATGGTGATAAAAGTCATGGTTGTTGTGTGTTCTGTTGTCATGAAGGACAGCTCTCAGTCATGAAGTGTTAAACTCACAAGGCTATAAACACTACCAGAGCACTGACGCATGTGCTGGCTATGCAAAGCCTCCTCTCTATGCAAATGATGTTCCGAGGAACAGCTATCACCATCGATGAATGCTGAGAACAAGATTTGTTTCAAAGGCTATCTCACCATGGTATCTAAAAATAACATGAGTAAGCAAAAAGTAGGTGCCTGTGCTTCTAGAATTCAAGTGGCTTCTTACTGTGAGGCTCTGCTACAGATAATCTGTTGAGGATAAAATAGGATGTGGTCTCCATCTCTCCCCAGTGGTTAGAGCTGGTAACAACATAAACCTCAGTGTTTCAGTGAATCTAGATAGATGTTAAAACACACTGAGAGAAAAATATACCACATAAACATAAATGATATAGTAGCCAAACTCCACTCAAAGGAATTTAATCTAAATTGGTTCACTTGAAAAAAAAGGCCTAAAAGCACAGTTTGCTAAAAACACACATTTGCATAAAATATACAAATATATAGCCTTTTGTTTGGCAAATAATAACAACAAAAATCTAGAAGTTCAGAATGTCATGTGGTATTGACCAATTGTCGTTAGAGGATTCCCTCAATCCAATCCCTTTAAAATATGTTGCTTCGTTAAGTTCAGGTCCTTATGTCACAACACATGTGCACTTTGTTAGTGGAATTCTAAATTCCTCTGTATTGTTTCCCAATCAGAATTAATTACTCTGTCAATGCATTCTATGGGATTGTAAAACCCATATTATTATAGGAATCGACAGAGCCCCAGTCTTAAACTCAGGTAACAGCGTTTAATTCAAGAGAGTACTAAACTAAAATACAAAGAACATTACATTTTAAATGGAAGATAAAAATGACATCATCAGTTTCTCACACTCTCTCCGATCCACACAATAGCGCAGTGTCTTCAGGTCTGGAGATTGTCTCCTTCTCCCCTCATAAAGCAAACATTCTAATCTGTCTAAAAGATATCATTTATTCTCCACTAATGGAACATCAAACAAACATTCTTATCTGTCTGAAAGGATATCTGCCCTTCTTCTCCCTTTCCCACAAGGTACAGACAATTAATTTGTTTTACCTACATTTTTGGTCCTAGTTTAACCAAGAACCCACACATTTCATACCATAACATAATAGTATTAAAACTTAATGGTTCTAAAAGAAATGTATACATAATTAATAATTTCAACTATAATTTCCTCCAACAACTTACAGTGAAATACATGACAATAAACATCGATAGTCCTTTACACTTAGATTTAAGCACCGATACAAAGGTTAAATACGTGTCTGTTTTCCGACAAAGAAAAGTAAGATGGATGTTGAGTCTCTTCAGCAATATTCAACATAGCAACACTACCTCTGATAGAATACAGTACATCTCCGAAAACAACGCAGGAGACAGGAGACGCAGGTCATTGTAATTGTTTATACACCTCTTTTCCAGAAGTCATTGTTGAGTCATTGCATCTTTCCTGTGGCTCTACAAAACTGTCTTCAGATGTTCACTAATGATTCCTCGTTGTCAGATTGGAATAATACTCAGGTTCAGTTGCGTTGCCCTTGTCTGGCACTGCTCTGCTGTTTTGATGAAGCCCTGGTCAGCCATCATTTGAGCGATCTCTGTATAAATGTGTTCCATTTCAGTGTTTCCCCTCAGGTCCTCTTGGATTCTGACACTGCCCCATATGTCAAGGAGGGCTTCAGTCTCCTCAATGCTCCAGGGGGGATCTAGTTCCCACGGTGATGGAGAGCTGCCTGATTCTGGAGAGACTGAAAAAAACAAAAACAAAGGCCCAACATTGATAGTATAACGTAAAACAGCATTTACTGTACAGAGATTAGGAGATTGTTTCCCTTACCAGTTCCTTGGACTTGGCCACCTGGGACCTCTCCCATGTCTGTGGCACCAGTCGATTCCTCAGCCAGAGAGTCACAGGGTAGATACTTGTTCCCGAATATTTGCACAAACTGATCGTGGAATTTGCACTCCACTTTTTCCCCTCCAATCCTGGGAAAATAGAACATAACATTTGTGGTTGACGCAATACTTATTCCTCATATCTGGTTGGATAATGAGCTTTGCTTATCTAACATGAGCATGGCAAACCTCTGACCATGAATACACAACTATATGGAGTCTTCATAATCAATTCACAATTATAAATAGTGGTTATCAATTTCATATGCATATCTTTTCCCCCATGGCTTACTGTTTGCTCTCGCAGAACTGGCGGAAGTTGGCCTTTAGCCGCTTCACTCTAGACTGGCACTGTTCGGCTGTCCTCAGGTAGCCCTCGTTGGCCATGGCCTGAGAGATCTCAGTGAAAATGTGTCTGTTTTTGGTGCAGCCCTTCAGATCCTCCTGGACCTCGTCACTCCCCCAGATACTGAGGAGGACCTGGGTCTCACTGTCGCTCCAGGAGAACTTGGAGCCGTCAGTTAAAGGACGGCTAGCTGAAGACAAACACACCCAATGAACACATTGTTTACAATGGGAAGGGGGTTAGTTGAAATAAGACAACTCATAGAACATTTAAAGGTATGGCTTTGCTTTACCTTTCCTTTGGTCAACCTCAAGTGTAGGCTCCCAGACAGCAGCTTCCTCATTGTCTAACGAATCTTCGGCCAAACTGTCAACGTTGAGCTCCCTCGAGAAAATCTCTTCCATCTGGTCGTAGAACTTGCATTCCATTCTGAGGAAAGGGAAGATTAGACTATTTAATTTCAGTTGAATCATCATATCATCTGACCACATGTACTACGTAACAATAACAGTGATAAAAACAAGACTGCAATTACATTGTTTACTAATGTGATGAAAATAAGTAAAGCATTGATTTGTTGATATTGCGTCAATTTATATCCGATGATGTGGTGTGATTTTTAAAGTAAATAACTAGACATGAAATGGTAGTTCTAAATCTTTTGCATTCACTTGTCATGGTGGAAGCTGGCCTTAAGTCGTTTGATGCGGGTGTGGCACTGCTCAGCTGTCCTGATGAACCCCTGGGCCGTCATCCTCCGTGAGATGTATTCAAACACATGTCTGTTCTTCAAGCAGCCGCGGAGGGAGAGCTGCACATGGTCCTCACCCCAGACCTCCAGCAGAGCCTGGGTCTCCCGATCGGACCAGGGCATCTTTCTGCTGGACTCCGCCACAGCGTAATTGACTGAGCCCTGGCCTTCAAAAAAATATGTTTTTGGGAGGCTTTAGGTGGCTACTAAGTACATTTTTGAAGATTGATTATGACTAAGGTCCTGATTTGACCTGACCAAGACAAACAACTGTTGGCACTGACACAGGAAAAACACAGGGCCCTAACTACATTAGACTTTGAGGGTAAGGATAATGAAGAGGCACCATACCCGTTTCCTGATCTGGTTCCTCAGTGGGATCTGGTTTGAAGTCATCACACAAATCAACAATCTCTGCATCGAGGGAGAGTGTGTCGTTGCCTAGCACCGGCTCCAGGAACCTGTAGTATCTGAAGAGTAAGGGCTCCCCTCCGTTTCTGTAGGTACGACCAGAGGTAGAGGGAAGTGGAGTGTTAATTTGTAACAGGTCCCAATTTAGGCACCATGACTCACCTTATTCACAAATAATCTGTGCTTTGCACTTACGCCCTGCTGTGGAGACACCGTCGGTAGGTTTTCCTCAGCCGCTTAACCCTCGAGTGGCACTGCTCAGCTGTTTTGAAGTGCCCAATGGTGGCCAGCTTCTCCGCTATGTCGGCGAAAATGTGCCCGTTGCGGACGCAACCTCGTAGACTCGCCTGGACATCCTCGTTCCCCCACAGCTCAATGAGGGCCAGCGTCTCTGGCTCTGACCACGGGATGCATCTCATCCCATCAGCACCTGCTCAGGAGACATATACATTGGAAACATCCAGTGTCTTCAGTGTAAACAGATAACTGTCTGTATTACCACTGTACCTGTGTCCTGGTCTACTGTTGGATTGTCTCTTTCATCATACTCATCAATGGACGCCGCTTCATGCCCAAGTATTCGCTCCAACTGATTGTAGAACTTGTATTCCACTCCCTTTCTTCCACATCTGAGAACAGCAGACAGAAAAGGAAGCCATTTAAAAAAATTAGATGCAGAATTGTGGCTACGGGTTAGATTAGAGTACACTTATTTGTATGCTTCTGCAAATGAAAATCAACATAAAGGTGTTTTGTACACATACTTCTTCCTGTCGTAGCACTGACGGAAGTTGTTCCTCATGGACTTGACTTTCCAACGACACTGCTCTGGGGTCTTGGAGTACCCTTGGTCATGCATCTTTTCTGATATGTCCATGTAGACAGGGCCGTTATAGACAAAGTCTCTCAGCACCCTCTGAACCTCGTCCTCCCCCCAGATGTCAATGAGGGCCAGGGTCTCAGGATCCAACCATGAGCCTGGTGTGATCCTCTCAGAAGTGGTGTAGTTGTCCACTTCTGTACACTCTAAATACAAAACAGCCCAATAACATGAAAGTGTCTCTGTTTAGACTTGGCAAAGGAACTTGTGTTGAGGGGACGGCACCTACAGTAGAACCAGTAGTTAAATACACTGCTCAAAAAAATAAAGGGAACACTAAAATAACACATCCTAGATCTGAATGAATGAAATATTCTTATTAAATACTTTTCTTTACATAGTTGAATGGGCTGACAACAAAATCACACAAACATTATCAATGGAAATAAATTTATCAACCCATGGAGGTCTGGATTTGGAGTCACACTCAAAATTAAAGTGGGAAAACCACACTACAGGCTGACCAACTTTGATGTAATGTTCTTAAAACAAGTCAAAATGAGGCTCAGTAGTGTGTGTGGCCTCCACGTGCCTGTAGGACCTCCCTACAATGCCTGGGCATGCTCCTGATGAGGTGGCGGGTGGTCTCCTGAGGGATCTCCTCCCAGACCTGGACTAAAGCATCCGCCAACTCCTGGACAGTCTGTGGTGCAAAATGGCATTGGTGGATGGAGCGAGACATGATGTCCCAGATGTGTTCAATTGGATTCAGGTCTGGGGAACGGGCGGGCCAGTCCATAGCATCATTGCCTTCCTCTTGCAGGAACTGCTGACACACTCCAGCCACATGAGGTCTAGCATTGTCTTGCATTCGGAGGAACCCAGGGCCAACCACACCAACATATGGTCTCACAAGGGGTCTGAGGATCTCATCTCGGTACCTAATGGCAGTCAGGCTACCTCTGGCGAGTACATGGAGGGCTGTGCAGCCCCCCAAAGAAATGCCACCCCACACCATGACTGACCCACCGCCAAACCGGTCATGCTGGAGGATGTTGCAGGCAGCAGAACGTTCTCCACGGCGTCTCCAGACTGTCACGTCTGTCACATGTGCTCAGTGTGAACCTGCTTTCGTCTGTGAAGAGCACAGGGCGCCAGTGGCAAATTTGCCAATTTTGGTGTTCTCTGGCAAATGCCAAACGTCCTGCATGGTGTTGGCCTGTAAGCACAACTTCCACCTGTGGACGTCGGGCCCTCATACCACCCTCATGGAGTCTGTTTCTGACCGTTTGAGCAGACACATGCACATTTGTGGCCTGCTGGAGGTCATTTTGCAGGGCTCTGGCAGTGCTCCTCCTGCTCCTCCTTGCACAAAGGCAGAGGTAGCGGTCCTGCAGCTGGGTTGTTGCCCTCCTACGGCCTCCTCCACGTCTCCTGATGTATTGGCCTGTCTCCTGGTAGCACCTCCATGCTCTGGACACTACGCTGATAGACACAGCAAACCTTCTTGCCACAGCTCGCATTGATGTGCCATCCTGGATGAGCTGCACTACCTGAGCCACTTGTGTGGGTTGTAGACTCCGTCTCATGCTACCACTAGAGTGAAAGCACCGCCAGCTTTCAAAAGTGACCAAAACATCAGCCAGGAAGCATAGGAACTAAGAAGTGGTCTGTGGTCACCACCTGCAGAACCACTCCTTTATTGAGGGTGTCTTGCTAATTGCCTATAATTTCCACCTGTTGTCTATTCCATTTGCACAACCGCATGTGAAATGTATTATCCATCGGTGTTGCTTCCTAAGTGGACAGTTTGATTTCACAGAAGTGTGATTGACTTCGAGTTACATTGTGTTGTTTAAGTGTTCCCTTTATTTTTTTGAGCAGTGTATATAACAAACAGGGTTCAATCTGACATAGCCATGCTGGGTGTCAATAGAACGTTTGCATAGTTTGAAATGAGCTGAACTTTTTACCTTGAAGTGAGTCACTGTTTGATTCCTCTGATATGTCATTGGTCAAGTCTGTCACCACTGTGCTGGTAGAGGGAGGCTGCCTCTCAAGTATTTGATCTAAAATATTGTAGAACTTAAAATCAACCTGCTCAGATCCAGATGAACTAGGAGAGAGCACAGGTAGAGAGAGATTGCAAAATTAGAATCAAATATGTAATCCAATTCACATTAGCAACATGACAAATGTATCAACAATAGAAGCTGAAATGCAATGGCCACCTGATGGTTTCCTGGCACTGCCGATAGCTGGCTTTCAAACGCTTTATCCTGGTGTGGCACTGCTCGGCAGTTCTGTGATAACCACGGATGTTGAGCTTTTCCGAAATCTCTGAGTATATGTGACCATTGTGCGGGCAGCGCTTCAGGTTCTGCTGCACAGTGTTGTCTCCCCAGAGCTCCAGAAGGATCACCGTCTCGCCGTCCACCCAGGGGATCTTCTTCCTGTCCTCTGGCACGCCCACCACAGCCTCTGGATGGATCAGAGTCAAAGGGAAAGAGTGTGTGAGAAGGATTGGCCCGATCCCAAACCATCCACTCACCCTTGTCCCTACAACCTTGCTGACTTTGTCTCACAGATATCAAAGAATGAGTCAGATATGCTATGTTGAGTTTCTTCCCAGTCCTTCAAGTTGATCTTATTATAGTATACTAGTGAAAGAGGAACTGGTTAACCAGTAGAGAATGTGACCATACCCCTCTCCTGGGAAGAGTTAACAGAGCACTCGTTGTCTGCTGACCATGCATCATTAGACTCCATGTCAAGACAGTTTTCTGACACCTCCACGTATGAGGGAAGCTCATTCCCCAGTATTCTCTCCAGTAGGTCATAGAATTTGCATTCTACTTGCTCTCTGCCTTTCATGCTGCGTTTGGGGAAAGAAAACAAAGCACATTTTCAAAACAAATCATTTTTCTGGCTCAAATAGACCAAATGTAATCCATCACAGGATATCAAACAAGAATGTAAAGGCCCGAGCATAGATCCCTGTGGGACTTCCCAATGCACAAAGAAAATGATTGCTGAACTATAACTGACATACTTGTTCTCATAGCACTGTCGGAAACTCCGTTTCAGTCTTTTAACCCTTGTCTGGCATTGCTCTGCAGTCCGGATAAAGCCCTGGGCAGACATCTTTTGGGATATCACAGCAAAAAGGTGCCCATTTCTATGCATACCCCTCAATTCCCTCTGCATTTTGTCATCTCCCCATATGTTGATTAGGGTGAGGGTCTCCAAGTCTGTCCAGGGAACACTTCTTGTTCCTTCAGTGGAAATAGAGACAAACACAAGAGCAGTGATCACTGATTATTAATCATTTGATTGATTTAGATGAATCACATTGCAAATTCCAAATGTAAAATCAGCTGTATTAACATTCAAGCAGTTTGACCTCTTTGTAAGGTGGTGGGCAACATGCCGCATGCAAACACACATTATCCCCTTTCCCAAGAGACAATTTTATGTGATTTACCAAGAAAGGCACAATCGGACCATACCCATATCTTCTAGACCAGAGTGGCCAGGGAACTCCCAATCATCAGTGTCTTCTAGCTGGTCCTCTGTCACCTCTTCAACATCATAGGTGACCTCAGGAACCGTTAAGGGGGACACATTCCCAAGTATTCGCTCTAGCTGGTCATAAAATTTACACTCCACTCTGTATATAGGGAATGGTTTCAGTGTGAGAATATAGACAAGCACATTCCAGGGATATTGTCCATAAGAAACAAAAATATATTATAATAATAAATTATATATACATTGCAAATGTTCTTTAGTAGTGTACTCACTTCTGCTGGAGAGACTGACGAAAGCTGTTCTTCAATCGTTTGATCCTGGTCTGACACTGCTCTACAGTTCTCATGTAGCCTCTCTCAGACATGTTTTTGGAAATGAGAGTGAACACGTGGCGATTTTTGACACAACCTTTCAGAACTCGCTGCACAGAGTCTTTTCCCCAAATGTCTATGAGGTTTAGAGTCTCATCATCCGACCAAGGGACTTTGATGTCAGTCGTCATGGGATAGGCAGCATCTTGGGGTTCTTGACACAAAAGGGTAAGTAAAACTGTCATGCATTTTCTTTTACCATGTACTGCATTTCACATTTCATTCAGAACGAACAGAGATTCCACACCTGTGTATTCTCCCCATATCGAGATGAGAGGAGATTCACTAAAAGATTCGATTTTCACTGGAGAATCCCTGTAAAAGAGGAAGACAGCAATTGTATATAAAGCAGAATTAAACCACCCCCCCTCCCCCCCCCCCAAAAAAAAATGGAATGACATCAAAGGCATGCTGGGAGACACACCAATATAAGCTACTTCAATATCAGTTCTTACTGAAACAGAGGTGAATCTGCTTGCCGTTTCCGGGGAACCTCCGAACTGTCGCTCATTTTCCTCTTCGAGGGCAGAGTCTGCCCTCGCCTACTCTCATTTGCTGAAAATGATGTTCCTTCCTCCACAATTTCATCTGTTTCAATTCTGTCCCTCTGTTCATTTCGCTTCTGTCTTGTTCTCTCAGATATCCTCCTCTTGCCAGTCTCCAGATTTGATTGGTCAATGGGAATCTCAATAATCTCTTCTTTATTTGGATGGTTTGAATTTGGTGTGGCATCTTGCAGGTGTTTTTGAGTTTGTTTGTCAACAGTAGTCCCCAGTTTTGTGACTGGAGGGAGAGACAGAGAGGAGAGGATGCAGTCGTCCATAGGTAAAGAGCAAGTGTCTGAGAGAAATAGAGAATGAGAGGCTCAGTAAATCACTGCGACTTCTCACCCGTTTAGCTACAGTCAAATAATAAATGTATAACTCTAACAATCAAAGCAAAGTAATACAGTAGCAAAGATCATGACTCATCAGTCATAGTTATCCACAAAGCCAGCCTTACCTTTTACGTCAACGTGTCCAAGATTTCTGTGATGTTCAATTAAAGCCTTCATCTCCTCTGGCGGAGTCGCTGATTGCAAACACTCATCCAGAACTGAGGGGGCCCCATCAAGCCATGACACCATCTGAGAAAGAGCCCTTAGTCATTAGCAGTGGTCGGTTAAAGATGAATACAATACATGCTGTATTTTGAAGGCAATAGTCGAGGTGCGTATGTGAAATATAATGTTGAGTTCAATGGTAACACCTGTGCAAAGTCTGGTACAGGCAGCAGCTCCTCCAGTCTGGAGAGGAACTCCCAAAGGAGAATCTCCAGTGCTGTGTCATACTTCTGGCCGTACTGTACTGGGAACACCTCCTGGGGGAGTTAGAAGACATAAAAATGGAACTGTGAGTGAGGAGGAGGGGGGGGGGAGAGAGAGAGAGAAAATTAGGGAGAGTGTCATCATCTCACCAGGAAGAAGTGCTCTTTCACACCTGGGTCTTGAAGAAGGGTTTGGACCAGCTCCAAGAAATTGGCCCCGGAATCTTCTACTTGTGCATCAGTCACCTTTAACATGCACACACACCGCGGGAGATGAATTACCCAAACTATGTGTGTATTTCTTCCTATTGATTAAATGTATTTTATGCACAGGAGACTGCTGAGGGGAAAACAGATCATAATAATTGCTGGAATAGAGTGAATGGAATGATATAACACATGGAAACCATGTGTTAGATAACATTCAATTTATGCCTTTGCAGACATTACTATGAGCCCGTTCTCCCAAAATGAAGGTGCCACCAGCCGCCTGTGGGTTAATGTGCATAGTAAATCACCCACACAGTGGTCCCTGGGTGTAGTAATGGAAGCTTTGATTCTGTCCAGGTGGGGCTGGATGGTCTCAGGGTCGACTTGGTGATCACCACGACACAACTCCAGAACCAGCTATGGTCACAAAAAAAAGTATTTAAACGCCATCATCTGCGCTCTTGATACGCTTTCACCAGTGCGCTACTGGTTTACTGGTTCAACTATCAACCACTGTACGACAGATTGGAGGGAACTAATACGGTTGTCAGCAATAGCTAAATGTACAAAAATAAAATACATTTCAGCCATTAAACAAATCCATCTGCAGACACACATGCACACACATGCTAACCCTGGCTCTCAGTCCCAGGATGAGTTGGGCCCTCTGCCGGTAACTCAGCAGCTCTGGAACCATCTCTGTCACCGAGGTGACAAACTCCTCCAGCATCCCATAATGCATGACAAGTCCTTTCTGCACAACTTGCCACATAGCAGCTGACAGAAGTTGCAGGGGTGGGGCCAAGAGCCGTAAATAAGAAATTGATAGAAGGGGATCTGTGAGAGAGAGAAATAATTATACTCGTACATTAAAAACACTACTGAGAGCTACCAGCTCATTGGGTATTTGGTGTTTCAAAGACATTACGTCATAGGACTGACTGGCCAAGGGAGCCCTCTACTGGCCCTTCAAGACAAAAACAATGCCACATTATTTATTTAGCCACCCCATGCTTATACTGTAATTTGAGAATATTCATTAGCAGTGAGCCTCTGTGTTTAGTGAACATATGAGACACGTAATCTTAATTTTTGCCTTTAAAAATTGCACATAGCCTAAACTAAATATGAGCAGCAGGATACACGTTCACGAGGATGGCACCAGCATGCAGATTCATTATAGACTCAACTATATAATGCTGCATTCAGGTCGGCACGAGGAAACTCGGAAAGTTCCACTATATACACGTTGTATGTAAAGCAATGATCGCAAACAGGTTTGTATAAGAAACGTAGGCCAAACACTGCCCAGGTGGTGAAAGAAAATCATTATTTCAATAGTCACGCACCTTTGTAATTTTCTGTACGGCTTCTTTCCATTGCTTGTTTCCAATTTTCAAAAAATATCCGACAGTGTCGCAAATATATCTAAATAACAATGTTCTTTAGCTTGTGGTAGTAGTGTCAACGCAAACCAAAATGCTCTGACGCTATCTTGGTCAAATGTGGATGTATTTCTAATAAAAAACGTGCAGAATTATCATAATCATTCTGCAGGTCGAAGTAGATATATTTGCCCGCATGAATCATTCAGCAATATTAGGAGAAATTGCTTCTCTCAGTTTGAACTTGGATGACCGAAAACCAAGATTCTGGTCTAATCCGCTTTGGTCCGGATCACATGAAGCCTGAATCCCCCATTGGTTGTGGAGAACCACAATAGCCCGATTTTGCTAATGAAGTCCACTAGGCGGAGTCACCGCCACTTCCGGGTTGATTTTAAGGCCTAAGGAGATATAGGCCAAAACAGCCATATAATTATCCATATATCCATATAATAATCCATATATGACTAATCCCCTTTAAACAATCAGTTGTGTGTGTGAATTACACCCATGACACGCGGTCTTTGCTTTGGCCTTTTCCATACATTTCGTTTTTCTTTCATCACAACTGAGGAGGAAGGGTGTAGCCACAGCAACATTGCGGGACTTCAGGGAACGCTTGCGAAACAGACCACGCCGAGGTTAGGGATTTAAGAAGTCAATGAGAGAAGTGAAAAATTATTCCTGAGTTGTTCATTTTCTCGAAATCTAAAGACACAACCTAGATCCGAACCAATGTCTTAAGTAGTTGGACATGTTATTAATCTAACCTCGTTAAATTGACAAACCGACACGTTTTCATTTTCGTCAAAACGACTTTATATTGAAGGAATGCCTTTGATTTGACTGCCCGCACCTGCGCAGTTTGGCACGAGTGACCGTGACGTCTTTCTACGCATGCGCTTTGCTAGCCAACATCGTCATGACATCGCCCAGTGCGATCAGGGAGTTCTATTGGAGAAGCAGTTTTAGCCCATCTTCATACTTTACTATCTTTGTTGTAGCGGTAGCCTGTGGTCCACTGTCCTAAACCAGGAACAACAGTCGCGCAAGTCATTGCGAGATGGCTCAGCAATTGTTATTAAAATTAATTTGCGATCATCAGGGAACATTGGACTATGCACATCTGGCAGAAGTTGGGATTGGGGCAGATATTATCTGCGCTCTTGATAAACTTGTTGAAAACGATTTATTTTATATAGCGCTGTGCAATGGAAACAAACGCATTATTGCGAAAACGAAAGTTAGACGCTGCAAGGCGCAGCAATGTGATGGCTGCAATGATTTACACTTGTGTAAATTTTATCTATTTGGGGACTGCAAGAATAGTAGGGGAAGGTAAGCATAAAATATGTTTTATATGACGTGCGCTAAATAGGATGCGTTTTAGACAGGCATTCCAATTCGAAACTTATTTCCGATAGTCTGATCTTTTTTAGAGTTTATGTGATTTTTTTCAGTGGAGCCTTTTTTTTTATATATATCAGAATTGGACTGCCTTGTCTAAACGCAGCGATAGGCCCAGAGAAGTAAAGTAAGACAGATTGTTTTGCGTGGCCCGGTTAAAACTCTGCTCTTCCGGGGCACCAGGCCATGCAAAACGAACTCGCCCATTTTTTGACTGTGTACGTGTATCATTGCAACGGGTTATTATTATTACTATTTTTTACATTTGAGGTATTTCAGCCCAAAACATGAAACTGCAACATTGTTGAAAAATTCTATGGGGTTTAGAAGTTGAATTAATTCAGCAAAACTGCATTGGGGCGGCAGGGTAGCCTAGTGGTTAGAGCGTTGGACTAGTAACCGGAAGGTTGTGAGTTCAAACCTCTGAGCTGACAAGGTACAAATCTGTCGTTCTGCCCCTGAACAGGCAGTTAACCCACTGTTCCCAGGCCGTCATTGAAAACAAGAATGTGTTCTTAACTGACTTGCCTGGTTAAATAAAGGTAAAATAAAATTGTGCTTTGTATGTTTCTTGATACTTTTACTCCCAGACGGACATGCCGCTTTGGCCATGACCTTCACTCCGAACACAACTCCATAGTTTTGAGAGAGCATAAACTTGAGACGCTGAGTAGACAGGAACTCCGGCAGCTATTATTACAGAATGACAACTCCCTCCTTCCACCGGTAAGAGCCAACCGTTTACCTCTAAGTGCTGATGTGGATTAGTGGAATGTGTGTCTGTGTGTGTGTGTGCAGGGCCAGCTTCAGACTTAAGCGACATAAGCAAGGGGGTGGGGGGGTCGTGTCTCAACTTGTTGTTGAGCGTTAGAATCGTGTAATACACAAAGGTGCAAGTTCGAAATGTGTTTGTGTCAGCAATTTTTCTCTTATTAGGTCATTCACTGACAGTCACTCAATTAGTCATTTTAGCTAACCATTTTTAGATTGGTCAATTAGTCTATCCAGCTATCTAAACGTATAGTAATCCTGGCCAAATAACGACCAGGCATGCAGGGCACATGCCCAGGGCCGCTGACCTCCAGAGGGCCCCTGTTGATTTTGTTAGTCACTCTCACTCAGATATCATTAACATTGCAAAATGTGTGAAGTGGGGGGGGTGCAATGTGTGTGTCTGTGACTGATGAAGAGGTGTTGTCTGCACATATTAAAAGCCGTTTGAATTCAATCACTTTTTGACAGCATCCCTTTTTATGTAAATAAAATTTTCCACATGCTTGCCCATGGAAGAATTGGTCAGAAAGTGATCTTTTGGACTTGAAAAGTAGGCTACCTGTGCATGTTTGTCCACTCCAAAATAATTCCAGCATTAAAACTGCATGTATACTCGTGCCATTTGTTGTGTCTTTACTATCATTCAATTGAAGACTTAGTTTTTATCAAAGATTCCTGTAATTAGTATTACCGATTTAAACTGAATAATCATGTAACTAATTAACTAGGAAGTCGGGGCATCAAGGAAAGTATTCAGATTACAAAGTTATAATTTCCCAATATAACCTTTCAGATGTTTTCATATCTGATCAATAGTCTGATTAATGATGTATTTATTTTACCTCACGTTAGTCTCATTCCAAACGTCGTAAATTGTTGGTTATCTGCACGAACCCAGTCTTCACTATGAGTCATCCATACATCAATTGTCTTAAATCAGTTATTTATTCCTAAGTAATTCACAGAAATGCATAAACAAACAAACAAACAAACAAGGTAAATGTGGTTACATTAAATTATAGGAAAATGTGCCCTAGTGGGCTGAACCGGCATGGCGGCTTGTTAGACAAAGGAGAAGTGGGGGTCGACTCAGAAGTCACTACAGATTTAATAATTATAACAATTGAAATGCTAATCCTTTACACATGAACGCTCACTCATTCGGGAACAATTTCAATCAATATATATATTTACGCTCAGTGTGTCGTCTTGATCGCTGGTGAAAAGTCTTTCTTTTGTAGAATTGTCCGTCTCTCTCCCCCTCTCTCTCTCTGTCTTGGTTAGAGGGGATAGTTCAAAGTGACGTTATAGAATAGATGTTTCGGCGGTTGTCGTTCTTCGCGTTCAATGATACTGAATTCCTAGCTGCAGACTAGTAATTAATATCAAAGACTTGTTCTCATTCTGTCGGTATCGATAGTCTAAGAGTTTAACCACGTGGTATGGTTAAAAGATTCAGCAATGGTCTGTAACCTTTAGCCATCTCGTAATTGAGGTAAGCTCGGTCTACAACCTTTGTACTCCCGTGATTGAGAGAAACATGGTCGGGTGATAATTTCTCAAAGTTTGGTTTTATTCGGAATGGCAGAAAAGGTCTGTACCAGGATGTCTGACCCTAACTGGGCTCAGGGGCGGTCCCAGGATGTCTGACCCTAACTGGGCTCAGGGGCGGTCCCAGGATGTCTGACCATAACTGGGCTCAGGGGCGGTCCCAGGATGTCTGACCCTAACTGGGCTAAGGGGCGGTCCTCTGATTTAGTTCAAATCCAATCCCCTTTTTGAGTTTTCCTTCATTAAACAGTCTAAAATCACATTGTAAAATTGTGTAAACAGTATCATACTCACTCATTCATCTTATACAACAATTAGATGTAAACCTTATATCTGGGGCTTTTATATAAACAGCGTTATGATAATGTGACCACACCGTCTCTCATGAGCTTCCCAAGTTGTGACAAATGGACCAGTTCGTAGCTCGATTCTTCACCAATCTTTTGCACTTTCTCCGGAACATGACATTTGTTCATACCTCAAGTTCTGTGAGGTGGAAGGATTTCCTTTGTCTCCATGAAAAACTACTCTCTATAACTGTGTGTCCATGAGGTCTTCACAGGAATTTATGACCTCTGACCACAGCAGCCTAGTTGAAGGAGACAAGGGTGAGAGGTGGTGGGCTTGCTATACCCAAAGAGTCCAACGTCATGACACATTGTAGTGGAATATTGACTCAGAAATATAACACTCTTACTGGAACTTGTGAATTCAAATGAGACTTCAATACAAAGTAGCAAAGCCGTGCTGATCCATGGAACAACCAACTTTCTAAGCACGGAGCTCTGCCTTTATAGCTTTGCAGCCTCACACACAGCATATGGATACACCCCATAAGTAAATTAAATAACTCCCCTTGTCCTTTTGCCACCATTAATTTTCATCTGAGTTCTTGCTTGTTCACGCTCAGTAACGCCCACATCTGCTTCGGGTTTAGACTATAATGGTGGCAAGACCCCTTATGTAATACAAAAAAATAATAAAACATTTTGTATATTGTCAAAGGAATTTTATTCCTATATGTTCATCAACGAATTCAATTAAAACACTCTGCCCATTTCTAAGAATTTGTAAGATACTTATTTGCATAAATTGGAGACCAGTCTCAAAATCAATCAATAGCGTTTATTCTCGGGAGTACTGATCATAATACAATGTACATTGGTTTATATACATCACATTTCGTCATAGCGTTTTGAATGCTGCTCCTCCTTCTCCGATACAATGGCAATATAGTTCACAAGCCTTCCCACATTGTCTGCCACCTGTTAAACAATCTACTACAAGCCCAAGGTCTCTCCCCTCCCTGGGTAGAGACAGAATGTCCTGTAAGGAACACAGCATTCCAGCCAGTCTGACGATAGCTCCATTCGTTTCTAACAAGGAACAGAAAGTCCTTGTTCTAATTCTTGACGAAAACTACACACATTACATTCAGTATTATGATTAAACAAAGGTTTCTGTACCAAATATTAAGTTCTGCTTTTCTGATGTATCAAATACTTATGTCATGCAATAAAATGCAAATTAATTACTTAAAAATCATACAATGTGATCTTCTGGATTTTTGTTTTAGATTCCGTCTCTCACAGTTGAAGTGTACCTATGATAAAAATTACAGACCTCTACATGCTTTGTAAGTTGGAAAACCTGCAAAATCGGCAGTGTATCAAATACTTGTTCTCCCCACTGTACATTGGCTAATGGGATTTTTAACCTGAGCTTTCCGCAGAACCAGCTAATGCACTTGGTGACATCATTTTTATCTTTAGTCAATCGATTTTTTTTTCTCCCACACCATTTGATGAATGGAAATAGACATCTGTTACAAAACACCAAAAAGTGTACCTAAAGATATTCAGGGATTACCATTTATTAGTCTACATTAACTGATTTGTCTTTCTGGCAAATACCTTTTTTTTTGTAGCCTGAAAAGTCAACAGAAACGGGGCTGAACCTGTCCTGGGACAAATGGGATGGTCATCCTAACACACACGGTCAACTTTACTAGACTAGGCTACAATGTGAATTACCATGAACTTCTAATAGGCCTACCGGTAGCCAGTGATGTAGTGGTAAAAAATAGGTGGGTCAGTATAAAAAAAATACCAAATTAACCTGAAATATTCCTCAAAGTCTCACTCTGGTGGCGAAGAAGTATAATACACCTAAACTAATAAAACCGGGCTAAAAAACTCGCTGGTGTTCATGAGTTTATAAAACATATACTTTATACATTTGTCAACTACAAGCTGTTTGTAAACAAGTAAATGCTGTACACAAGGCATGCAACTCTTTCAAATAGCCTATGGGTGGTGGTTTATGTAACGTTTATGGTAGTAATGTATTTAACTTTGTCTCCTCGGTAAGAAAAGCACCACTTATTTTTAAAATTAGGAATCCAATGTGCCATTTGTTTATTTCTGTGTTTACGTGACTAATGCTACTACTTTTTGGAAAATGTGTTGTATAATTATTGCCGGTCACAGTGAAAAAAGTAACACTCCCTATACTGCATTTTTCTGAAAAGGGTGAGTAAATGGCGTTTACTTGCGTTTCCCCTCCACTTGACCTACACCCCTGCCGGTAGCCTACCCTGTCAGCCAAGGCAATTTTACACACATGAACATACGCACAACAGGTAGCCTACATTCAATATAATAGGCCTATGATTTGAATCAAAACATTTTTACACCCTACAGTGCATTCGGAAAGTATTCAGACCCTTTGACTTTTTCCACGTTGCTACGTTACAGCTGGATACAAATTCAACAAAATTGATTTTTTTTATTTTTTTTATCTTTAATCTCCACACAATACCCCATAATGATAAAGCAAAAATAGGTTTTTAGAACATTTTGAAAAAGTGTGTGTATATATATATATATATATATATATATATATATATATATATATATATATATATATATATATATATATATATATATATATATATAATGAAATATGACATTTACATAAGTGTTCAGACCCTCAGTACTTTGCTGAAGCACTTTTGGCAGTGATTACAGCCTCGAGTCTTCTTGGGTATGACTCTCCAAGCTTGGCACACCTGTATTTGGGGTGTTTCTCCCATTCTTCTCTGCATATCCTCTCAAGGTCTGTCAGGTTGGATGGGGAGCATTGCTGCACAGCTATTTTCAGGTCTCACCAGAGATGTTCGATCAGGTTCAAGTTCAATAGGTTTCCTATGGAGGATTGACAGTATAATTGAAAACAACATATTTTCCCATTCAAGTCAACATTTTCTGATATGTGCACCTCCAACAGTCTTTCTGGAACCATTTTGAAAGTAAACATTTCAATTTTATTCCCATTTTAGTACATTTATCAGCCAAAACATGATACCCACTGTGTATAATTCAACTCCTTTACTGTGTGATGTCAGAGTAGATCACCGTTGTCCCGGGGAACAGTTGGATGGCAGCCTCCAAATCAGCTCACATCTGACGCACCTTTGTGTGTCCCAAGTCGTTTCAGAGGTGGATGACTATGATACATTCACGGTTGCGCCTTGGTGAGAGAGAATATTTCTGAACTTTTCCTTTGAGAACAGATCATCCATATTTCACTCTCTTGTCGTCATCTAGCCAGATACATTGTGTAATCCCATTGTAAATATTTGCTTCAGGCTTTGCTCTCACCAATTTGCTTTGAGCAATGATCAGTAGGATTATGAGCTGGGATCTTATCAATAAGTCAAATGCACAACATTGTGAGGGTTCACAATGATAGCATGTGTTAAACTGTATTATAATGTTGCATAATCATCTTCCGGTGTGAAACCATGGAAATTAAAAACAAAAACTATGTTTTAAGTGAGAATAGGTATTGGTCTGAAGCCGAAAAAGAAAAGAAATTCACGAGTACCACAATGCTTATTCCACCCATGCTCTACTAAGGTTTTCCAGCACACAGCTTTGCCCTACTACAGTAGCTATGTTGGTATTGTACTTCAAACTGTGGTGGCTGGTTGCTTTGGATTTAAACCTTCTCAAACAGCCTAATTCATACTCTTCAGAGGGATAATGGCCTACTATTATAATTATATATAACAGTATAGATATATACAGTACCAGTCAGAAGTTTGGACACACCTACTCATTTCAGGGTTTTTCTTTATTTTTATTTTTTTCTACATTGGAGGAATAATTGAAGACATCAAAACCATAAAATAATACATATGGAATGTAGTAACCAAAAAAGTATTAAACAATGCAGAGATCATCCGTTCACCTACTCAACGTCTCACAAAGACATGGCGGTTGGAACTAAAAATGTCACATTTGGACTCATCAGACCAAAGGACAGATTTCCACTGGTCTAATGTCCCTTGCTCGTGTTTTTTGTTCCAAGCAAGTCTCTTCTTCTTATTGGAATCCTTTTAGTAGTGGTTTCTTTGTAGCAATTCGACCATGAAGGCCTGATTCACGCAGTCTCCTCTGAACAGTTGATGTTGAGATGTGTCTGTTACTTGAACTCGGAAGGATTTATTTGGGCTGAAATCTGAAGTGCAGTTCTGTTTGTGGCGAACTTATCCTCTGCAGCAGAGGTAACTCTGGGTCTTCCATTTCTGTGGCAGTCCCCATGAGAGCCAGTTTCATCATAGCGCTTGATGGTTTTTGCAACTGCACTTGAAGAAACTTTAAAAGTTCTTGAAATTTTCCGTATTGACTGACCTTCATGTCTTAAAGTAATGATGGACTGTCATTTCTCTTTGCTTATTTGAGCTGTTCTTGCAATAATATGGACTTGGTCTTTTACCAAATAGGGATATCTTCTGTATACCCACCCCTACCTTGTCACAACACAACTGATTGGCTCAAACGCATTAAGAAGGAAAGAAATTCCACAAATTCCCTTTTGACAAGGAACACTTAATTTAAATGCATTCCAGGTGATTACCACATGAAGCTGGTTGAGAGAATGCCAAGAGTGTGCAAAGTTGTCATCAAGGCAAAGGGTGGCTACTTTGAAGAATCTAAAATATATTTTGATTTGTTTAACACTTTTTTTGGTTACTACATGATTCCACATGTGTTATTTCATAGTTTTGATGTCTTCACGATTATTCTGTAGAAAATAGTAAAAAATAAAGATAAACCCTTGAATAAGTAGGTGTCCAAACTTTTGACTAGTAATGTATATCATTTGTCTGTATGTATTTTTAGATATAAGCCTATTGTAAATGTGTATTATTGTTGCATCAACATCTTTACTATAAAAATACAAGTACAATCATAACTTTAAGCTACATATTATTTTGCACGAGGTAATGAACTGCCCATTGATCAGCCCAGCAATTGATCAAACAGGACCATGTTTGAAACACAAGTGCTTCTGCGCTGATGTCAATATTACACAGGGAAGCTAACAGTTACTGAAATGAGGAACGCAGGTACGATGTATCTGAGATACTGTGTCCAACACACCACCACCTGTTGGGCACATACAGACCAAAAAAGGATATTTTTTTCAATGACGTGTATTGTTAAAATAAAGGTTTAAGAATATACAGGCAGGCACCACATTACAAGACAAAACAGCTCAATCAAGCCTGATGGTCTGGTAAGTATAAAAGCAAAGATTGCTGTAATTAAAAAAAAAATTAAAGCATGAAAAGGTACCGTAATGGTATAATGTCCTACTAAGGTGTGAAGAATCCAATGCTTTACCTTGTATGCGGTAGAAATCACATTATTGTGGAAGCACCCCCTCTAAGAGTCTGAATTAGGCTGTGTTATTCTCACTTAAAATAGTTTTTAAGCTCTTGTATGTTTTGGCATTAAAACTTCAAAAAGTGTAGCACTTGGAAGAGAAGGTTTTGTTCAAATCAATAGGGGTTCTGTCAAAAAGGGATTGAATTCAAATGGATTTACCCAATAGCTCTGTGTTCATCTCATGCTTTCTTGCACATAGAGTATGATAAACAAGTATTTTAAAAGCCTTGTCTCTCACTCTTTCAGGTGTGCAACTCTTATAACAAAGGCACCGGGCAATATGGCAACTGCCCTGATCAGGAGGGGTGCAGGAGACTTCACGTGTGCGACAGGTACATCAGAGGAACCTGCTCCTCGGGAGCCAACTGCAACAGGTGTCATGACTTCTTCGAGCCACACCCACGGAGGACCCTGCAGCAGAGGGGAGTGCCAAACGATCTAATGGCATCCATGTTGTCCACCTACCAGAACATCCAGGTCATGAAAAGTGAAGGTGCCGGCGGTGCTTCTTCCATCAACAGGCCCCAGAGCTGTCCTCAGAGAAATACAGGTAGATGGCTGCAGGAGCAAACAACAGGGTTGTGTTCAGTGGGGAATAATGTTTCAGAACAGTCGCTATAGTTACCTGCAAAAGTATTTCTCTATGGACTTGCTTGCCAGCCAGGGTTGGGATCAATTCCATTTAAATTCCAGACCAGTTGTCACGCCCTGACATTGCAGATCCTTTTTATGTCTCTATTTTGGTTTGGTCATGGCGTGAGTTGGGGTGGGCATTTCTATGTGTTGTGTTTCTATGATTTTCTATCTCTATGTTCTGGCCCGGGTATGGTTCTCAATCAGGGACAGCTGTCTATCGTTGTCTCTGATTGGGAACCATACGTAGGTACCCTTTTTCCCCACCTGTGTTTGTGGGAAGTTGACTTTCTTTATGGCACTTAGCCTTTACGCGTCACGGTTTTGTTTTGTCGTGTGTATTGTTTTGTTCGGCGTCTTTTCTTAATTAAAGAACATGTATGCTGTACCTTGGTCCGCTCCTTTCATCAGCCATGACACCAGTCAATTCAATAAGCACACTGATATTCCGATTCTCTTCAATGCTTTTCAATAACCAGGTTTCCATCCAACCTTTTTATGCGAGTAAAGTACATGTTGCACCAAAATTAACATTTCTTGGTAAACTTTCCAAATGTCGACAACAAAATACGCTAGATATCGTGTGGTTTTTTGGGGGGGTCAGTAAAAGTGATTATGCGAGAAATGGCTGTGGAAATACTCATTCTCAAATATTGATATAATAACCATAATATTGAAGTAAACTTTGAGTCACGGGGTGACATGTTGTGTGGTCCTACTACAACTGGAGAAAGCATACAGTTTTAGGCAACAGGTCAAATAAGTTATGATGAACTTCACAGGGGGGTGAAAGTGCACGGTGACACGCTTGATGCTCCTTTCCAATAAACATCAAGGGTCTTATTCTGGTGACATGATCATCAATGCTTGGCTGCCATTTGACAAATAAAAATGATCTTGCTCTTTTGTCTATAATAATGTTTTATTTGTTTTAAATTCACCTTTAGTTAACCAGGTCGGCCAGTTGAAAACAAGTTCTCATTTACAACTGCAACCTGGCCAAGATAAAGCAAAGCAGTACAACAAAAAAGAGTTACACGTGGGATAAGCAAAAGTACAGTCAATAACACAATAGAAAAATCTAGATACAGTGTGTGCAAATGGGTGTTCATGTAAGCTATACCTGCACTGTATCTGCGAGCTGTTGGCTAGAGCGCACGCGCCAATAAGAGTGGGCACATTCGCTATATAACGCAAAAACAATTATTCGGTACTTGGGAATTTAACCGCAAAAGTTATTTTTATGTGCACTATGTCATCATGCACAGCCTTTTATCCGCAACAAGTCAATTTGATGGAAACAGATCTCTGGTAGGAGAATGTGCATATTGTTTGGATGGAAACCTAGTTAGTGAGGAAAAGGTGGAATTGGAATTTGGTTTACTTTCAAAATTGAGATGGTATTGACCTCAACCCTGTTACCAACTTTGATTTCATGTAACTAAATGTTTGTTTGTTTATTTGTTCTTTATTTACAGTGAGGAATGAGATCTGCCTGTACTTTGTCAAGGGGGACTGCAAACAAGGAGGTACATTTAACGAGGGAGATATTGTGTGTGGTGGCAGAGTGTCTGGAGGATTGCTTTCCCATGTTTGCTTTCACAGAACACCTGCAAGGGCCTTGCCTGATTTTAACTCCGGTACAAGCTATGGCACCCGGCCGGATATGAGTTTATCTAGAACTTTCAAGGTTGTCAGTAGAGACACAATACAAACTCCGTGAAACCACAATTTAGGGACAAATCAGGCTGTTACCCAGGTGCAACAGTGATACTCAGCAACATATCACATCTCACTAAAAATGTATGACTTTCAGAGAAATGCTGGAGAGTCCACTTCAAAATGCCCTACAAGTGGGAAGTGAACCGTGGACAGACTTGGTCAGCTCTGCCATCAAACGAAGAAATCGAGAGAGACTTCTGTGACCCGTCTAAGATACACAGGTACAGTATGTTGTGTCATACTTAAAGATAGACTCAGCGATTTCCTCAACAACTAAGAGAGTTGGAGCGCAAGACTCTGCTTCCTCCACTGTTTTGATACCACGCTGTAACGGCGAACCGAACACGTGCACATGCTCAGATATAGTACTGTGTGTGACTGTCTTGCATCTCAATATCTGCGGTGCTGCTTGTGGCAATATCATTTTGCTGAGTCTACCTTTAACTAGAAAAACTGTCGAACTGTGACTAAGTTACAATATAGCCATTTTTCTTTTCTTTTTACCATATACATTTGTCATGCCTTCACAGTGAGGGATCTGAGCGTGTGCGTTTCGACTCCATGAGCCACGGAATTTGGGAAGTTCGCCGTCTCTCCACAGTTTCCTCTGTGACCCAGCCCACATATGTACTCACCACAGAGTGGGCATGGTTCTGGGAGGACGAGTACGGCAAATGGGTCCAGTACGCATCCATCGTAAGTGGTGTGAAACACTCAGAACAGGGCTGATGTGTTATGAGGACAATAATAGATATAGTAAACTGTTGTTCCCCTTGAAATAGTTGTTTTTTCCTATAAATCACAGAAAGAGATGCACAGATTGTCGTCCATCACCAGTGAAGACCTTGAGAAAAGGTTCCAGGAGGATCAAAGTGCTGTGGTGAAGTTCACTGCAGGCCAGCAGTCTTATGAACTGAGTTTCAGAGGTAACACATTTCAAACTCTTGAAAAACAGCTCTCATGTGCAACCTTCTGTTATAATAATAATAATAATAATAAATTTGAGTTGAGCGCTTAGCACAAGTTACAGTTAGAGTCTGAAAGGCTACTCTTATACACTACCAGTCTAAAGTTTTAGAACACCTACTCATTCAAGGGTTTTTCTTTATTTTTTACTATTTTCTACATTGTAGAATAATAGTGATGACATCAAAACAATGAAATAACATGGAATCATGTACTAACCAAAAACGTGTTAAATAAATCAAAATATATTTTCTATTTGAGATTCTTCAAATAGCTATCCTTTGCCTTGATGACAGCTTTGCACACTTGGCATTCTATCAACCAGCTTCAGCTGCAATGCGTTTCCAACCGTCTTGAAGGAGTTCCCACATATGCTGAGCATTTGTTGGCTGCTTTTCCTTCACTCTGAGGTACAACTCATCCCAAACCATCTCAATTTGGTTGAGGTCGGGGGATTGTGGGGGCCAGGTCATCTGATGCAGCACTCCATCACTCTCTTTCTTTGTAAAATAGCTGACGCTGGTCCCATTAAGCCCAAACCAGATGGGATGGCGTATCGCTGCAGAATGCTGTTCGCCATGCAGGTTAAGTGTGCCTTGAATTCTAAATAAATCACAGTGTCACCAGCAAAGCACTCCCACACCATAACACCTCCTCCATGCTTTACAGTGGGAAATACACATGCAGAAATCATCCGTTCACCCACTCTTTGTCTCACAAACCAACGACGGTTAGAACCAAATTGGTCTGGAGTCCAATTTGGACTCCAGACCACAGATTTCCACTGGTCAAATGTCTATTGCTCATGTTTCTTGGCCCAAGCAAGCCTCTTCTTATTATTGGTTACCTTTAGTAGTGGTTTCTTTGTAGCAATTTGACCATGAAGGCCTGATTCACATATTCTCCTCTGAACAATTGATGCTGAGATGTGTCTGTTACTTGAACTCTGTGAAGCATTTATTTGGGTTGCAATTTCTGAGGCTGGTAACTCTAATGAACTTATCCTCTGCAGCAGAGGCGACTCTGGGTCTTCCATTTCTGTGGCGGTCCTCATGAGAGCCAGTTTCATCATAACGCTTGATGGTTTTTGTGACTGCACTTGAAGAAACTTTAAAAGTTCTTGAAATGTTCTGGATTGACTGACCTTCATGTCTTAAAGTAATGATGGACTGTCGTTTCTCTTTGCTTATTTGAGCTGTTCTTGCCATAATATGGACTTGGTCTTTTACCAAATAGGGCTATTTTCTGTATACCAACTCTACCTTGTCACAACACAACTGATTGGCTCAAACGCATTAAGATGGAAAGAATTTGCACACATGAACCTTTAAGAAGGCACACCTGTTAATTAAAATGCATTCCATGTGACTACCTCATGAAGCTGGTTGAGAGAATACCAAGAGTGTGCAAAGCTGTCGTCAAGACAAAGGGTGGCGATTTGATATATTTAAGATTTATTTTAAACTTTTTTGGTTACTACATGATTACATATGTGTTATTTCATAGTTTTGATGTGTTCACTATTATTCTACAATGTAGAAAAAAGTTTTTTTTTTAAATAAAGAAACCCTTGAATGAGTAGGAGTTCTAAAACTTTTGACCGGTAGTGTACGCCACTCAAATTCTATTAATAAAATCGGCAGCAGATAGCCTAGATGTTAGAGATGTTGAACAGGAACTGTAAGGATGCTGGTTCAAATAGTTAATCTTGTAATTACAGACATGACACAAAAAAACAAAGCATATGGTACTGTACGGATGGTCAGACGACGTCCAGTCTTTGTTTCCACTGTGGACGCACAAGCTGCAAGGAGCAGGTAATATATGAATGGAATTGGACTGAGAATGGGTCTATGTTCTGAATCGAACCATTTCTATATGTACCTAATAGATGACTTATAATCATAACTTTTTTCTTTTATATGAAGGTTATTTTTCATATGTCATTTCAGGAGAAATGGACCACGCAATTTCAGAGCTGTTCCTGGATCTTGGGACAAATCTGCGATACCCGACATTGGATACAAGGTCACTTGTTTACATGTGATTCTCCGGCTTTGGATTGCAGGGAAGTTTAACATTAACATTGCCCTGTCAGCTGTGACAACCATTTTGTTTTCCCGTCCTGCAGACAGTCACTCTTCTGAGTTCTGACAGGGACTATCAGAAGGTCCAGGGACTTTTCAACAAGACCATGAGTGGCTTCCAAATCACCAGCATCGAGAGGGTCCAAAACAGGGACCTCTGGGAAGTCTTCCAGTGGTATGTTTACATCAACTCACACACAATCCCAGCGTGTTACTTCCAAAATGCTAAGTAAACCCTGGCTTGAACAAGATTATGGGGAAGTAGTGTTAGGAATTGAAAACCTGGTCAGGGTGTGTAGAAATGCAAGATACAACATATAAGGTGACCATCTCCTATATTTAAAGGTTTATTAGACAAAGAGAGACAGACATAGGAGAAGACAGACATGTTCATGTAAGAAGTCTAGAGCAAATCTCACCCCCTCCCCTCTGACGAGAGGGCTGACCTAAACATTCTTGCCTATCTCTGTTCACTGCCAAAGCATTAAATCAAGGTGGAGACCTTGGGGTTGAATAGACTATACATTTGAAACATATTAATCGCTTAAAGACGCCCATAAACGATTTTGTGTCTCAGGGGCCCAGATACCAGTTACTGAGAGCTGCTTTAAAAGGTGACCTCTGGCCTTACAGAGGGTACCTAGAGGCCAAATTTCAATAGGGAATAACCATCTGAAAGTATCAATCTCAACAGCAGCTAATGGTGATTTCATACAGTAACAGCAGCTAATGGTCAATTCTTAATGGTCATTTATTCTTTCTCAGGAAGAGAGATTTAATGAAGAAAAACAATGGAGGTCAAAACAGCAAGGAGCTACATCTCTTCCACGGAACGGACCCAAAACACGTAGAGGCCATTTGCAGAGATAACTTTGACTGGAGGCTGTGTGGAACCAACGGAACTGTGTACGGCGAAGGTACCTCATGTTAACCATCTGTCAGAAGTGTACTCAGATTTTAGAAGCAGTCATTATCTCACTATAGTCTTGTCATTTTATTTTACTGATGATCTTCTCTGTTTTAGGGAGTTACTTTGCCAGGGATGCCAAGTATTCACACAGCTACACCAGCCACTCAGGAGTGAGGTCCATGTTTGCTTGTCAGGTGCTTGTTGGCGACTACACACTGGGGAACTCGGGGCTCCGTCGCCCCCCTCCAAAAGGCGAGGGAAGCCCCACTCTCTATGACAGCTGTGTGGACAATGTCCTGAACCCATCCATATATGTGGTGTTTGAAAGGCACCAGGTGTACCCAGAGTTCCTCATCAAATATGATGATAGCGTCATGCACTGGTCCACATCGGCTCCAGCTCCACCCAAAACTGTCTCTATCCAATCCACTTCCTTAACCCCAACATCCAACCGGATTCAAGCCACAGCTGCTGCCACCCCATCGAAGAGAGTTCCATCCACTTTGAATCCATCTAAAACTGCAGCCACCACTTCCTCAAATTCAACCCATTCTCGTCCCACTTCACGTTTTGTCCATCAGTCGCTCCCAAACCCTGCCCAAGCCCCATTGATATTCATTCAATCTCCAGTCCTCATAAAGCCAGCCACAAGTTCTCAATTAGTGGATATCACCCGAGGCCCAGATTTCACTTCCTCATTTGCAAACCTCTCTCACACACTCACTACCCCAGACAGTACACCCTCTCGTACGCTCACCACCCCTGCCAGTACACCCTCTCGTACGCTCACTACCCCTGCCAGTACATCCTCTCGTACGCTCACTACCCCTGCCAGTACATCCTCTCGTACGCTCACCACCCCTGCCAGTACATCCTCTCGTACGCTCACCACCCCTGCCAGTACACCCTCTCGTACGCTCACCACCCCTGCCAGTACACCCTCTCGTACGCTCACCACCCCTGCCAGTACACCCTCTCGTACGCTCACCAGCCCAGCCAGTACACCCTCTCGTACGCTCACCACCCCTGCCAGTACACCCTCTCGTACGCTCACCAGCCCAGCCAGTACACCCTCTCGTACGCTCACCAGCCCAGCCAGTACACCCTCTCGTACGCTCCCCAGCCCAGCCAGTACACCCTCTCGTACGCTCACCAGCCCAGCCAGTACACCCTCTCGTACGCTCCCCAGCCCAGCCAGTACACCCTCTCGTACGCTCACCAGTCCAGCCAGTACACCCTCTCGTACGCTCCCTACCCCAGCCAGTACCCCCTCTTATACGCTCCCTGCCCCAGCCAGTACACCCTTTCCTACACTCCCAACCCCAGCCAGTACCCCCTCTTATACACTCCCTACCCCAGCCAGTACCCCCTCTCCTACACTCACACCCTCACCCAGTACCCCCTCTCCTACACTCACACCCTCACCCAGTACCCCCTCTCCTACACTCACACCCTCACCCAGTACCCCCTCTCCTACACTCACTACCCCAGCCAGTACCCCCTCTTATACATTCACTACCCCAGCCAGTACCCCCTCTTATACATTCACTACCCCAGCCAGTACCCCTCTTATACATTCACTACCCCAGCCAGTACCCCCTCTTATACATTCACTACCCCAGCCAGTACCCCCTCTTATACATTCACTACCCCAGCCAGTACCCCCTCTTATACATTCACTACCCCAGCCAGTACCCCCTCTTATACATTCACTACCCCAGCCAGTACCCCCTCTTATACATTCACTACCCCAGCCAGTACCCCCTCTTATACACTCACTGCCCCAGCCAGTACAGCCTCTCGTAGACTCGCTCCCCAACCCCCCACCCTGTCTCCTACACTCACTCCCTCAGCCAGTACCCCGTCTCGCACACTTTCCCCTTTAACTGGCACCCTATCTTGGGCTCACACCGGCTCAACAACCACTACTCGCACGCTCTCTGACCGCAGTTCTTCTCACCCACTATCCCCTTCATCCTCACTGAGCACACATTATCACACACTTTCTCACTCATCCTACTCCCCCACTTACACACAAACTCCCTCACACACTTCCCCCTCCACGTCAAGCAATTCTTCTAGCACACTCTCCCCCTCAGATAGGTTGCTATCTCGGGTGTTCTCTCCCTCGACGGGTGCCTTCACTAGATCTCCTCCTGAGTCACTGTACAGTGTTCCAACAGCTCATAGGAGGGACACCAAAGAAAAAAACAAGTGCCTTCTCCAATAACTTGCCTTTGTGTCAGGGTGGAGCAGTAAGTTAATAGAAGGTTTTGATGGCGAACTTCACATTTTCAAAAACGAAACATTTATTGAAATGATGAATGATAATGCATTTGTATACTAAATATGTTTTATAGCTGTGTATCTTTACCTTGTAGGGGCTTAATAATAGTAAAGCTGTTCACAAATAAGCAGACGTTGGTAATTTTGCACAAATATGAATTTGATGAGCATGTTTCCTTTACTCAGGTCTGCTGACACAGTCCATACATTTTGTAAATGAAACAGGTTTGATTTCTCTGTTTTAAACTGAATAAACTCAGAAAATAATTGATTGTGGATGTTTCTTTGGACAATCCTACTCTTTTCTAAGAGATTTTGAAACACTTAAATGTCAGAAACAGATTTGACAAATATCATCTTTATTGATTTTAAACTGAATCAATGATTAACTACTGCTGCTACTGTGTGTCTAACAGGCCTATTGTGATGTAAATGAATGTTCCACATGCCACTCGGCCAGAGTTCAATGTGACGAATTTAAAAGGCTGTAAACCGTCATTAGTGTGTTCTGTTGCCTGTTTGTTATACTTGGCTACCTTCATAATAGGGGAGTGGTTAAATACACTAAGTTTCATTTAGTCAGAAATGGTTTGTCGCATGCTGGTCATCTGTTTTGTAGTTAATGGAGAGCAGAGTTCGACTTCATATTTGACTATATATGTACAGTTCATGTAATTGCAAGGGCCAACAGTCATGTGTTGTACGGTGACGGACATGGATACAACAGCTCTGATCTACAAGTTCCTCTGTGCCCATAATGGGTCCTTTGAGCTGGGAGAATTGCGTGCCAACATTAGCACCATAGAAGATGACCTGGAAAGTGTGTTAGGGAATCAGGAGATGTTTACCTGTGCTGTCTCTAAGGGAAACAAACTGATAGTTGCCAAGACGAAGATGAGGGTATGCAGAGCTAATGGATGTAGTGGCTGCAGCAATTTACACCTGTGTAAGTTCTACTTGTATGGAACATGTCCATCCAATGAGAGGTAAACCTTTTTTACTTTTCTGTTTTTACTCTTGCAGTCATTTATTACTTCTACTACAATTTATTCTACTATTTTATGTCTTCCATTTTCTAAATTCACATGGTATTACAGAATGTGACAGTGTAGTGCATTACCTCTGAATGTCAATTGCTACAAGTTCATGGCAGTTTGTAGATTTGACATTAAAGCCATTTAAAAAAATAAAACATTAAGAGCTAAATAAGAAATCGTCTCTCGCTCTTCTTGTGATTTCCAGACAAGGATGCCGTCTCTGCCATGAGCTGAGGTCAGAGCACAACATCAGAGTCCTGAGAGAGCACCACCTGGAGGAACTGGACAGGAAGGAGCTGTTTACATTACTGCTGCAGAATGACAACGCCCTTTTACCCCCAGTATGTGTGTCATAGGCATTCAGAAAGTATTCAGACCCCTTGACTTCATCAAAATGTTGTTAAGTGACAGCCTTATTCTAAAATGGATTAAATATTTTTTTTCCCCTCATTAATCTGCACCCAATACCGCATGACAAAGCGAAAACAAGCTTTTAGAAATTTGTGCAAATGTATTCTACATAAAAACAAATACCTCTTTTTCCATAGGAATTCAGACTCCTTGCTATGAGACTCGAAATTGAGCTCCGGTGCATCCTGTTTCCATTGATCATCATTGAGATGTTTCCACAACACGACTGTGGTAAATTCAATTGATTGGACATGATTTGGAAAGGCACACCTGTCTATTTTTTTTATCTTACCTTTATTTAAATAGGCAAGTCAGTTAAGAACAAATTCTTATTTTCGATGAGGAACAGTGGGTTAACTGCCCGTTCAGGGGCAGAACGACAGATTTGTACCTTGTCAGCTCGGGGATTTGAACTTGCAACCTTCCGGTTACTAGTCCAACCCTCTAACCACTAGGCTATGCTGCTGCCCCGCTCACACAATTGACAGTGCATGTCAGAGCAAAAACCAAGGCATGAGGTGTAGGAAATTGTCCGTTGAGCTCCGAGACAGGATTGTGTCGAGGCACAAATCTGGGGAAGGGTATCAAAATATTTCTGCAGCATTGAAGGTCCCCAAGAGCACAGTGGCCTCCATCATTCTTAAATGGAAGAAGTTTGGAACCATCAAGACTTTTCCTAAAGCTGGCCGCCCAGCCAAACTGAGCAATTGGGGAACAAGGGCCATGGTCAGGGAAGTGACCAAGAACACGATGGTCACTCTGGCAGAGCTCTCGAGTTCCTCTGTGGAGATGGTTGTCCTTCCGTAAGGTTCTCCCATCTCTGAAGCACTCCACCAATCAGGCCTTTGTGGTAGGGTAACCAGACGGAAGCCACTCCTCAGTAAAAGGCACAACAGCACACTTGGAGTTTGCCAAAATGCACCTAAAGACTCTCAGATCAAGAGAAACAAGATTATCTGGTCTGATGAAACCAAGATTGAGCTCTTTGGCCTGAATGCCAAGCGTCACGTCTGGAGGAAATCTGGCGCCATCCCTACAGTGAAGCATGGTGGTGGCGGCAGCATGCTGTGGGAATGTTTTTCAGGGGCTGGGAGACTAGTCAGGATAGAGGGAAAGTTTAATGGAGCAAAGTACAGAAAGATCCTTGATGACAATCTGCTCCAGAGCACTCAGGACTTCAGACTGGACAAAGTTTCACCTTCCAACAGGACAACGACCCTAAGCACACAGCCAAGACAACGCAGGAGTGGCTTCGGGACAAGTCTCAATGTCCAATGAACGAACCAGATCTAAAATCTCTGGAGAGACCTGAAAATAGCTGCTCAGCGATGCTCCCGATCCAACCTGACCGAGCTTGAGAGGATCTGCAGAGAAGAGTGGGAGAGACTCCCCAAATACAGGTGTGCCAAGCTTGTAGTGTCACGCCCAAGAAGAAGCGAGGCTGTAATTGCTGCCAAAGGTGCTTCAACAAAGTACTGAGTAAAGGGTCTGAATAATTATGTCAATGTTTTTGCTGTGTCATTATGGGGTATTGCGTGTAGATTGATGAGGGGGGAAAAATTATAATACATTCGATACATAAGGCTGTAACAAACTTCTTTTTGTAAGTCAAGGAGTCTGAATACTTTCTGAATGCACTGTTTATGTCAGCCTCTGTACAATTTAAGTTGAATACACGTATAAAGTGTCATGTCCGTCATAATGATTGGACCAAAGCGCAGCGTGCATAGAGTTCCACATATTTTAATTAATCAAACAAACTGTGGCGCTACTGGTGTGCACACAGGCAACTATTCGTAGACAAGATCCCCACAAAGCATAATGAGGAAATGGCTGCCTAAATATGTACCCCAATCAGAGACAACGATAAACAGCTGTCTCTGATTGGGAACCATACCAGGCCAACATAAAGCATTAATCACCTAGATGACCCACCCTAGTCACTATCACGCCCCAAATAACAGAGAACAAACAGCTCTCTATGGTCAGGGCGTGACATAAAGATGCAATGCCAGAAGGGAACACAAGCTGATTCTTACTTTTGATTCACAGGCATTTGTATAGTCAATGTTTATTTCCCCATGTCCAAAATGACTACTGATAAATGCACAGACTTGGGGCTGTCATCCAAGTGTGTGTACTAAACTGAGCATGCAGATATCTGTACAAATAAAGAATTTGAATTGGGACTCTGATGCACTTAAACAGAGTTTACACTTATCCAATGTCCTTATCAAGCCCTCATCAGGAGTGGTCTGTGTTTGTCTCCAGGTTTGCTTGACATACAACAAAGGTAGTGGAGAGTACGGATACTGTCCTGACAAGGAGAAATGCAGAAGACTCCACGTCTGTGAGCGCTACATTACAGGAACCTGTGCTGCAGAGGTGGACTGTGACAGGTCTCACGACTTCTACGAGCCCCACCCGCTCAACACCCTACAGCAGAGGGGAGTACCTAATGAACTGGTGGCATCCATGTTGTCCACCTACCGCAACATCCAGGCAATCAGGGATACAATTGATGATAGTGACAACCCACGTTGGTAAGAAACCTTGTAGAGTAGCCTACACTATCTTCGTCTCTGGGCTCAATTGCTATTGGATATACATTCGGAGAGAGAGAGCTGGCAGGTGGCTGAGATTATACTGTACTGACCTGTATTTTATTATAATGCTGTCTAACTTTCTCTACTCCTCCTCAGCAAAAAATACTCTGGTAACCGCCTGCAGAAATCCAAAGCTTTACCAAATCACTGGGATAAATCTTCAGTACCTGAAACTGGATTCAAGGTTCATAATAATGTTCTAACTCATAAGATCTTCCATCTGGTCAGAAGGCAGTGAACTATAAAGCTATTACATTGGTAAAAGTAGGTGTTCTTTTCAAACGCATTCTCTCTAGAGGGTTGCTCTGCAGAGTTCCTCAGCTGAGCACAAGAATATTCTGGATCTTTTCCATCAAACTATGACTGGCTTCAGTGTGATGACTATCGAGAGGGTGCAAAATCGGATCCTGTGGGAGGTCTTTTCGTGGTAAGAATCACAACTCCTCATGCCAAAAGAAATGGAAATCTACCCAAGAAATATATTCGTATTGTCTGCGTTAAATCAAAGCAGTGACAACATACCATATGCAAACAGATGTAGCATGTTAATGGTAACTGGTACTTTCTAGTTTTCTAGCAGCAAACGAGCAGACATGCAAATGCTATGAGGTGACATGCCAATGAAGATACTGACAAATGCATCTGTTGTTCCTCTCCCAAGGCAAGGAGATGTGATGAGAAAGACAAACGCAGGGAAGGAGAATGAGAAGCAGCTCTTCCATGGAACAGACTCTAATCACGTGGACGCTATATGCCTGCAGAACATAGCCTGGAGGATGGGTGGAACACAAGGAACGCCCTATGGGCAAGGTGAGTTCTGCATTTCACGTGATATCTAATAGATTTGTAAATTTATATGGGAATTTATGTTACGTGGAAATGGCATTGGACCACATCTTTGTGAAAAAGTCGACAAAACAAATGTCTTTAATGTCACACTGTCACTGTGTATTTCCAGGAAGCTACTTCTCCAAGGATGCCAAGTTCTCCCACAGCTACACCAGCCAGTCAGAAGTCAGGTCCATGTTTTTTTGTCGTGTGCTGGTGGGAAACTACACACAAGGACACTCCAGCTCCCTCTGCCCCCCCTCAAAAGATGGAAGTCACACCATCTCCTATGACAGCTGTGTGGATGATATCTACAACCCCTCTGTATTTGTGGTGGTCGGGAAGCATCAGGTTTACCCAGACTACCTTATTCAGTACAGGGAAGGGTCCAGGCCTGGGACCTATGTTCCACCAACTAACTTTGTCCAGAACCAGAGCCACCACAACATGCACTGGACATCTATTCCAGTCATACTACGCTCACCAGCCACCCCTGTGCTGCCCAACAATGCAAGGTTCAGATCTCCTTGCCCAACAGGACCTGCCTTTGCCCAGCCCACACTCAGTACCCAGCCACTATTTTCACACTACTCAAACCCACCCAGGCCTCCCTCCAATCCCTCTGTTTCAAACCCTTCAAGACAGAGAACCCCCAGACCTACCTTGACACATGCTTCTGCACAGTTTGGCTCCCTTAACTCCTTGACACATCCATCGTTTCAGCCAGGCGTGATGACTTACGTCCCTCATCCACCACCCTGGGTCGGCTCTATGACCTCAATTCCACGCGCACCTCCACCCAGGACAAGATCACAGTTTGCTAAAATGAAAGCAAAAAGTACATCAATGGCATCACTAGATAATCTATAATCCTTGGTAGTCTATTTTTATTTATTTAGAGGGAAATTACCTTGTGTAAATAAATTGTATTTATGGATAAAATTTTGAAATGTGTCCTTTTTAGCTCAGTTGGTAGACCATGGTGCTTGTAATGCCATTGTAGTGGGTTTGATTCTCAGGACCACCCATACGTAAAGGGAATGCAGGCATGACTAAGTCACTTTGGATAAAAGTGTCTGCTAAATGGCATTTATTATATAATGTGTAGTTCAGTGTTGACAAAATAATCCGAATTGGGCTGCCTGTGTAAACGCAGTCATAATAGTTTCTGAATGCACCACCGCATAAAATTAAATGTTCATGTTTTTTCTACTTTTTAAGGCGTTTGCTTCCCCCTAGGGGTGACGTTGCTGAAATGCACCACACTAATTCAGCATTACTCCTCACATCTAGTCAATTACTTTCTATTGGTCATTGAGTTTATTTAATTATACACAGAAATCCAACTACTTTACAAAATGTGTCAGCAGACCATAGGAAACGTGCTCATCATATTTCTGGTTAATAGTTGAACAACACAGGAGGCTGCTGAGGTGAGAATGGTTCATAATAATGACCGAAACGGAGCAAATGGAATGGCATCAAACCCCTGGAAACCATGTGTTTGATGTATTTATCATTCCACCAATTCCTCTCCAGTCATTTCCACAAGCCCGTTCTCCCCAATTAAGATGCCACCAACCTCCTGTGTTGAACATCATTCTTGCTTGTTGCAAGGGTTTAACACACCAACTATGCATATTTGACATGAAAATGGAATTATTCAGAAACGCTACAAATTGTCAAAAGGTTGAACTTTGACCAGCAAATTGTTTAACTCCTGCACTCCAGATGACGTGATAGTAGCAGAAGATGTGTCAGAAGTAGTGCTCGATGTGGAGTGGAAGAGTCTGTGTAAGTGGGGGAGTATGAGTGAGAAAGTGTGTGATAAGGTGTGCTCAATGAGGATGAAGGGGATAGTGGGTGAGAGGTACTGCTGGCAGAGAGAATGCGAGTAGCTCTTGCTGAGAGGGTGTGTCATTTGAACGGAAAGTGTGCGAGAAGGGGTGCTGGCAGGGTAGTGAGTGTGCAAGTTTATTATTTTTATTTTATTTATTTTTTATTTTACCTTTAACTAGGCAAGTCAGTTAAGAACAAATTCTTGTTTTCTATGACGGCCTAGGAACAGTGGGTTAACTGCCTTGTTCAGGGGCAGAACGACAGTTTTGTACCTTGTCAGTTCGGGGAATTGAACTTGCAACCTTTCGGTTACTAGTCCAACGCTCTAAACACTAGGCTACCCTGCCGCCCCAAAACAGCAAGGTGTGGGCAGAGGGGGCACTGGCTGAAGGAGTGAGTGTGTGAGAGGGGGCACTGGCTGAAGGAGTGAGTGTGTGAGAGGGGGCACTGGCTGAAGGAGTGAGTGTGTAAGAGGGAGCACTGGCTGAAGGAGTGAGTGTGTGAGAGGGGGCACTGGCTGAAGGAGTGAGTGTGTAAGAGGGGGCACTGGCTGAAGGAGTGAGTGTGTGAGAGGGGGCACTGGCTGAAGGAGTGAGTGTGTGAGAGGGGGCACTGGCTGAAGGAGTGAGTGTGTGAGAGGGGCACTGGCTGAAGGAGTGAGTGTGTAAGAGGGGGCACTGGCTGAAGGAGTGAGTGTGTGAGAGGGGGCACTGGCTGAAGGAGTGAGTGTGTGAGAGGGGGCACTGGCTGAAGGAGTGAGTGTGTGAGAGGGGGCACTGGCTGAAGGAGTGAGTGTGTAAGAGGGGGCACTGGCTGAAGGAGTGAGTGTGTAAGAGGGGGCACTGGCTGAAGGAGTGAGTGTGTGAGAGGGGGCACTGGCTGAAGGAGTGAGTGTGTGAGAGGGGGCACTGGCTGAAGGAGTGAGTGTGTGAGAGGGGGCACTGGCTGAAGGAGTGAGTGTGTAAGAGGGGGCACTGGCTGAAGGAGTGAGTGTGTGAGAGGGAGCACTGGCTGAAGGAGTGAGTGTGTGAGAGGGGGCACTGGCTGAAGGAGTGAGTGTGTGAGAGGGAGCACTGGGTGAGGGAGTGTGTGTAAGAGGGGCACTGGCTGAAGGAGTGAGTGTGTGAGAGGGGCACTGGCTGAAGGAGTGAGTGTGTAAGAGGGGGCACTGGCTGAAGGAGTGAGTGTGTGAGAGGGGGCACTGGCTGAAGGAGTGAGTGTGTGAGAGGGGGCACTGGCTGAAGGAGTGAGTGTGTAAGAGGGGGCACTGGCTGAAGGAGTGAGTGTGTGAGAGGGAGCACTGGCTGAAGGAGTGAGTGTGTGAGAGGGGGCACTGGCTGAAGGAGTGAGTGTGTGAGAGGGAGCACTGGGTGAGGGAGTGTGTGTAAGAGGGGGCACTGGCTGAAGGAGTGAGTGTGTGAGAGGGGGCACTGGCTGAAGGAGTGAGTGTGTGAGAGGGAGCACTGGCTGAAGGAGTGAGTGTGTAAGAGGGGGCACTGGCTGAAGGAGTGAGTGTGTGAGAGGGGGCACTGGCTGAAGGAGTGAGTGTGTGAGAGGGGGCACTGGCTGAAGGAGTGAGTGTGTAAGAGGGGGCACTGGCTGAAGGAGTGAGTGTGTGAGAGGGAGCACTGGCTGAAGGAGTGAGTGTGTGAGAGGGGGCACTGGCTGAAGGAGTGAGTGTGTGAGAGGGAGCACTGGCTGAAGGAGTGAGTGTGTGAGAGGGGGCACTGACAGAGCGTGAGTGTGCGAGAGGGGGCACTGACAGAGCGTGAGTGTGCGAGAGGGGATGCTGGGTGGCCAAGTGAGTGTATAAAATGGGGTACTGGCTGTACGAGAGGGGGTACTGGCTGGGGGAGGGAGTGTAGGAGAGGGGGTACTGGCTGGGGGAGGGAGTGTAGGAGAGGGGGTACTGGCTGGGGTAGTGAATGTATAAGAGAGGCTGCTGGGTGGGGTAGTAAGTTCCCTCGCCTTTTGGGGGGGGGTGGGGTGGAGGTTCCCTCGTGTGTAGTCACCAACAACCACCCGGAAACAAACATGGACCTCACTCCTGAGTACTTGGCATCCCTGGCAAAGTAACTCCCTAACATTAACAGAGAAGATCATCAGTAAAATAAAATGACAAGACTATAGTGAGATAATGACTGTTTCTAAAATCTGAGTACACTTCTGACAGATGGTTAACATGAGGTACCTTCGCCGTACACAGTTCCGTTGGTTCCACACAGCCTCCAGTCGAAGTTATCTCTGCAAATGGCCTCTACGTGTTTTGGGTCCGTTCCGTGGAAGAGATGAAGCTCCTTGCTGTTTTGACCTCCATTGTTTTTTACTTCACCCAAATCTCTTATCCTAAAGAAAGAGGGATAAAAACAGCTGCTTCCCCATAATCTTGTTCAAGCCAGGGTTTACTTAGCATTTTGGAAGTAACACGCTGGGATTGTGTGTGAGAGTTGATGTAAACATACCACTGGAAGACTTCCCAGAGGTCCCTGTTTTGGACCCTCTCGATGCTGGTGATTTGGAAGCCACTCATGGTCTTGTTGAAAAGTCCCTGGACCTTCTGATAGTCCCTGTCAGAACTCAGAAGAGTGACTGTCTGCAGGACGGGAAAACAAAATGGTTGTCACAGCTGAAACAAAAAGCTGAACACTAACCTTCCTCTAAACCTAAGCAGAACAACCACATGTAAACAAGTGACCTTGTTTCCAGTATCAGGCATGGCAGACCACAGGGAGAGGTGTGGATGGAAGGTGATCTTCACTGAATCCGTGGCTCATGACTTCAAAATGTAAACACTTGGATCCCTCACTGTGAAGCCATAAGAAAATGTAAATGGTAAAGCAATCAATCCCCATGACATGAATGTACTTCATTCACACTGCAAATTATTTGTATCTAGTTTAATATGACACAACATACTGCACCTTTGTATCCTAGAAGGGTCACAGAAGTCTCTCTAGATTGCTTCGTTTTTCTGGCAGGGCAAACGAAGTCTGACCATTCTTCACTTCCCAATTGTGGGGCCTTTTATAGTGGATGCTCCAGCATTAATCTGAACAGACGTTAGGTTTATATAACAGACATTACATTTATGTAACCGTCTGTCATGAAAGACTTGTGTTAGCCAGAAGGACAAAATCACATCCTGCCATGGCCTCCATTCACAGAATTGATGCTAGGCTTCTAGTGTTGCTTTCAAAGGTTTATCAAATGAAGCACAACATAGTGCATTATTGTGGATGCACAGTATATGGTTGATGTTGTCCTATGAGGAGGATATGGTATTGTGTATCTACTGACAACCTTTAGATCTAGATAAACTCATATCCAGCCAGCTATCCTGGATTCTTTTGGAGTAAGAAAAGGGGCAAAAAGTTCCCCTGATCTCAGGTGTTCTGCTAAAGCAAATGTGGGAAAATTAAACCTCCCAGCAACGCTCTCCCTCTTAAACTTGACCTCCTTGTTTGCAATGCCCCTTGACAAGAACAGCCAGATCTCATTCCTCACTGTCAACAAACAACTGATGTGTCATAAAAGAAATGCACCATCCTCCCCAATGTTAATATTTTCAATCGACCCTCCCCTTGTACTGCAAAAAAAAAAACGAACAACCTCTCCCCTTATAAACTCAGCAAAAAAAGAAACGTCCCTTTTTCAGGACCCTGTCTTTCAAAGATCATTTGTAGAAATCCAAATAACTTCACAGAGATTCATGGCAAAGGGTTGAAACACTGTTTCCCATGCTTGTTCAATGAACCATAAACAATTAATGAACCTGCACCTGTGGAACGGTCGTTAAGACACTAATAGCTTACAGACGGTAGGCAATTAAGGTCACAGTTATGAAAACTGAGGACACTAAAGAGGCCTTTCTACTGACTATTTAAAACACCAGAAGAAAGATGTCCAGGTGTGAACCTCCACAATTCTGGTTCATCCTTGGGAGCAATTTCCAAACGCCTGAAGGTACCACGTTTATCTGTACAAACAATAGTATGCAAGTATAAACACCATGGGACCACGCAGCAGTCATACCACTCAGGAAGGAGAGGCATTCTGTCTCCTAGAGATGAACGTACTTTCATGTGAAAAGTGCAACTCAATCCCAGAACAACAGCAACGGACCTTGTGAAGATGCTGGAGGAAACAGGTACAAAAGTATCTATATCCACAGTTAAACGAGTCCTATATCGACATAACCTGAAAGGCCGCTCAGCAATGAAGAAGCCACTACTCCAAAACTGCCATAAAAAAGTCAGACTACGGTTTGCAACTGCACATGGGGACAAAGATGGTACTTTGAGGAAAAATTTCCTCTGGTCTGATAAAACAAAAATAGAACTGTTCGGCCATAATGACCTTTTATGTAGGGAGGAAAAAGGGGGAGGTTTGCAAGCCAAAGAATGCCATCGCAACCGTGAAGCACAGGGGTGGCAGCATTATGTTCTAGGGGTGCTTTGCTGCGGTAGGGACTGGTGCACTTCACAAAATAGATTGATCATGTGAAATGAAAAATATGTGGATATATTGAAGCAACATCTCAAGACATTGTCAGGATTTGGCCAGGATTGTTCCGGTGTTGCCCACTAGATGCCCCCATTGTGCTTCTTTGACCCTTTTGTTTTCCCCTGTTTCCAGATTATTATTTGCACCTTGTGCCTCGTTTCCCTTGAATGTATTTAAACCCTTAGTTTTCCTCAGTTCTTTGCTCTGTGTTTGAATGTTAGCACCCAGCCCCAGTGATGCTGTGAACATTTGTTACTCCAGTTGGACTCTCTTGTGGTACCGTTTTTGTTCTCGTTTATTTATTTTTGATTATCTTGAGGCTTTTCCCCTGCTGTACCTACCACCTTGTGGCTTTACCTTTTCACTTGGATTACCTTTTTCTATTGGAATTACTTTTGACGTTGTGGATTTATATTTTTGCCTGAAGAACTTTCCTTTTTACTTTATTAAAACACCATCTGAAGTACTGCTGTGTCTGCCTCATCTTCTGGGTTCTGCCGATTATTAGTGGCTCAGTTTGCTAAGTGACTGTTTCTCACACCGGAGACCTGAGTTCGCAACCGGGTCCTGACAGACATCAGTCAGGAAGTTAAAGCTTGGTTGCAAATGGGTCTTCCAAATGGACAATGACCCCCAAGCACACTTCCAAAGTTGTGGCAAAATGGCTAACAAAGTTAAGGTATTGGAGTGGCCATCACAAAGCCCTCCCTCAATCCTATAGAAAATTTGTGAGGAGAACTGAAAAAGCATGAGCAAGGAGGGCTACAAACCTGACTCAGTTACACCAGCTCTGTCAGGAGGAATGGGCCATTATTCACCCAGCTTATTGTGGGAAGCTTGTAGAAGGCTACTCAAAACATTTGACCCAATTTAAACAATTTAAAGGCAATGCTATCAAATACTAATTGAGTATGTAAACTTCTGACCCACTGAGAATGTGATGAAAAATCACTATTATTCTGACACTTCACATTCTTAAAGTAAAGTGGTGATCCTCACTGACCTAAAACAGGGATTTTTTACTGGGATTAAATGTCAGGAATTGTGTAAAACTGAGTTTAAATGTATTTGGTTAAGGTGTATGTAAACTTCCAACTTCAACTGTATATACACACAAACACACTAAGTGTGTAATTTATTACTCCTGTCGACAGCACTGTATGAGCAGAGAAAAATACTTCCCTGCCCCTTGTCAACAGCACCCCCAACCTAAAACATCTTCCCCGCCCTGTCAACAGCACCCCAAACCTAAAACATCTTCCCCGCCCCTGTCAACAGCACCCCGCCCCTGTCAACAGCACCCCCAACCTAAAACATCTTCCCCGCCCTGTCAACAGCACCCCAAACCTAAAACATGTTCCCCGCCCTGTCAACAGCACCCCCAACCTAAAACATCTTCCCCGCCCTGTCAACAGCACCCCAAACCTAAAACATGTTCCCCGCCCTGTCAACAGCACCCCCAACCTAAAACATCTTCCCCGCCCTGTCAACAGCACCCCCAACCTAAAACATCTCCCCGCGGCCATGAACCTATGCAGAACATATTGACAAACAGATTGAAAGGTTAATAACGTCAACTTCTGTGCAGAGTCCTCGCTCCTTGCATCATCATCTCTGGTAGATAAAGTAGAATTGATGACCGGATCAAGAGATCAGTTCAGGGTAGAAATACTCTGTTGAATCTTCATAGGATAAGATCAGAAGAGCTCTATGACAAAAGACTCAAAGTTTCTAGAAAAGGAAGATTTATTTTTGTTCTCGTTTTAAAAACTGTGTTTTGGAAAACCACAACTGGATTAAAACCAACAATGTGCAATGCTACTCCGAGGGGATAACATACCAGAATCTAGACACCGGAATTATTGTCCCTGGGCTGTGAATCTGGGATATGGCTCTCTCTCCAGACACAGAGACAGGGAATAGATAGATTTGGGATAGAGCCGGAACTCTGTAAATATCAATGGTTCAGGACATGACATACTATATTACTCAAGGTGCCAACCAGCCAAATAGAACCAACCCCCATTTGGCTTTTTAAAGAGGCAGAGACCAAAGCACAGAAAATATCAGGTTTAACACAGAAGCTGCATTGAAAAGGCATTAGGTCTGGCCCCCATCATCATCATCACAGTGATAAGTAGCTTACAGAGTGGGTGGGGCCAGAGCTGCATCGTTCACTTCCCACCCACCCCTCCCATCTCTGTCCAATCAGACGATAGCATCAAAGGCATTTAGAATGTTCATTTTCGTTCTGTTCTCATTGTAAAAAGGCAAAAAAATATTAAACATTTCAGAGAAAACAAATAAAATGTGTTCAAATCTGTCTGAACCATTTGGTAGAAGTCAAATCCTTTGTTCAGCCCACTCTGAACAGAGCTTAATTCCTATTTCACAACAATGACATTATCATCAATATTAAAGGAGGAATCAGAAATGAGGTTTGTGTGTCAGGTCAGAGGTTACCTCCCCCAGATCCATCAAAGACTGGCAGAGGATATCACTCACACAGTTAGCATGTTAGCGGCTAAAGGGTCAGTCTATGCATTTCCTTTGGGAGAGAGAACACATACCTCTTGGGGTGAATTCACCCCTTATAGACTAGACCCATGGCAGTTCCACTGCATCTATTAATAGACTATATAGAGTACATAAGACACCATTTATCCACAAACCCGCATGCCAGTACACAGAAACAAGAGGCAGTCCTGCAGTTCATAACCATTCCTTTGTAAAAAGTTAACCACCCTTCACGGACACACAGACAAATATTACACTTTAAAAAAGAAACATTGTCCTTTGTCTTTTCTTTTTTCAATTATAAAACATTTCATCACTTGACAGTACAGGTACACACAGACAAAGCTCTCTCACATGGAGAACACCCCCACCCCCTGTACATACACTGACACACAAGTCTCATTCCTGTCAGTGTGAGTGTGGATGAATGTGTATCATAGTGGCTTGGGGGGGTGGGAGTGAGACTGTGTGTGGATCAGAGCCAGAGGTCTTTAATACTGTCAGTGTGTTAGTGTAATTAAGGTGATGTAAGTACGACTCCGCAAAAGACAGGGAACCAATCGAGGGACCCCTTGTTTCCCCTATAAAGGTTACCACCTGTACAGTGCAGTTCAATGTCCTATTGAGATTGACAACCACACAAAGACCAGTGTCTGCAATAATACTGTATGTGACTGGTCCTGCTTCCTCTGTAGCCACCATCTGATTGGTCAGTCTTGCTTTCCTGTAATTTGTACTGTATTGGCACACTGGCACCGTTTGGAAACAATTTCCCTCAAGGAGTTCTGCCCAAACTCCAAAGACAGAGAGGGGGAGAGACACAAGGGTGGTGGGGTGTAAGGCTACATTGTAAACACCGCCCCATTTAATCTATCACTATGACAACGTCACAGAGTTCCAAAGTCGCAAGCTCGGTGTGGGTGGTGCCAAACCCACAGTGTGAGGGGGACAAACTCAGACTGGGTGGAGACTAGCTTAACGTGGGAGGAGTCTAGCTCAGTGTGGGAGGAGCATGCGTTCCAGGGCACACTGTAGGTGCTCCCAGTTCTTCCATATGACCACCAGTAGAGACAAACCCACGCAGGTGAGCGCCAGGTGCACGCGGCTCCGCAGGAGGGGCGCGGTGAACTTGGCCGCCGTGGAAACGCACACCAGGATCACCGTGACGATGGCCAGCATGATGTTGATGCATTTCCCCAGCAGCACCTTGGCGTCTGTGTTCTCCACCTGTACCGTCTGCTGCTGCTGCTGCTGGAGCTCCAGCTTAGAGACACGCGTCTGACACGACTCCAGAGCCTCCTGGAAACACAGAAAAACACACGCGTTCAGTTAACATTTGATACACAGGCTTAAAGTTACTGACCATATCCAGCTTAGATAGATTTGCAGAGGGCATGTTTGTACGTATGTGTGTGTGTGTGTGTATATACCTGGATGTCCCTAGCTCTCTCGTAGGCCTGGTAAGCCACCTTCTCCTCGATGCTGGCCAGCTCCTGCTTCAGGTTACTGGTCTCATGCTGGTGCAACTCTGTCAGGTCATTTAACTGGTCCTCTAACCGCTCAAACCTATTAGGGAGAGGAAGAAAAGGAGGGGGGATAGAGAGAGAGAGATAGAGAGAGAGAGAGAAGGGGGAGAGAATGAGGAGTCTTATTATTGAATGTGTGTCCATCTCTTCCTTCACCAATATGTGTGTGTGTGTGTGTGTGTGTGTGTGTGTGTGTGTGTGTGTGTGTGTGTGTGTGTGTGTGTGTGTGTGTGTGTGTGTGTTCTCTGTTTGTGGTGTGTGAAGCATTATCTACATAAAGCATGTTGATACATCAGCCCCAAGTTGACAGTATCAACAGCCAACAATATTAAAAACAAGATTATGGGAAATAGTGAAGCAGGCCGAGATAATCATAAAGTGAAACAGCTAGAACGATGCTGGTCTGCATGGAGGATGTTGTTGGTGCGTTTGCATGGAGGATGTTGATGGTGCGTCTGCATGGAGGATGTTGCTGGTGCGTCTGCATGGAGGATGTTGCTGGTGCGTCTGCATGGAGGATGTTGCTGGTGCGTCTGCATGGAGGATGTTGCTGGTGCGTCTGCATGGAGGATGTTGCTGGTGCGTCTGCATGGAGGATGTTGTTGGTGCGTCTGCATGGAGGATGTTGCTGGTGCGTCTGCATGGAGGATGTTGTTGGTGCGTCTGCATGGAGGATGTTGTTTGTGCGTCTGCATGGAGGATGTTGCTGGTGCGTCTGCATGGAGGATGTTGCTGGTGCGTTTGCATGGAGGATGTTGCTGGTGCGTCTGCATGGAGGATGTTGTTGGTGCGTCTGCATGGAGGATGTTGCTGGTGCGTCTGCATGGAGGATGTTGCTGGTGCGTCTGCATGGAGGATGTTGTTGGTGCGTCTGCATGGAGGATGTTGCTGGTGCGTCTGCATGGAGGATGTTGCTGGTGCGTCTGCATGGAGGATGTTGTTGGTGCGTCTGCATGGAGGATGTTGCTGGTGCGTCTGCATGGAGGATGTTGCTGGTGCGTCTGCATGGAGGATGTTGCTGGTGCGTCTGCATGGAGGATGTTGCTGGTGCGTCTGCATGGAGGATGTTGTTGGTGCGTCTGCATGGAGGATGTTGCTGGTGCGTCTGCATGGAGGATGTTGCTGGTGCGTCTGCATGGAGGATGTTCTTTTATACCCAGAAATGAGGGTGTTTGTGCTTGCTTGCTGTATTGATGTGTGTTTAGGTATGTGTGTGTGTGGTGTGTGTGTGTGTGTGTGTGTGGTGTGTGCACCAACCTGTATCTCTCCTCCTGCAGCGTCTGTGTGATGAAGCTGTAGTCGCTCTTGAACTGGCTTTTCAATGACTCCATGTCCTCGGCCAGCTGTGCCTGGGCCTCCCTAATCTCCCTGACCTCCTCCAGCACCTCCCCCAGCCTCGCTTGAGAGTCTGACCTCCCCGGCCCACCCCCTGACCCCAACCCCGACCCCCCCGCCGGGTTCCCGTTGGAGTCTGCCGACACAGAGGTCCCTGTGGAACATTCGTCGTCGCTGGGGTACTTGGCCTTGGCAATCGTGGTGGCGCTGCCGCTCAGCGCCCGGGCCCCGGCTCCGCCTTCCGCCTGGAGCCCCGCCCCCGTCTCCATGGAGCTCTTCATGTGGGCAATGTTGTCTGCGCTGCCAAACTTGTTTCGGATGAGGTTGGCGAACTCCCGCGACTTGTTGAAGAAGAAGGGGGGCGAGAGGGAGACCCCGGGGCCGATGGTCTTGACCTTGTCCATTGCCGGGTTGCGCGCGCTGGCCGAGCTGACGTCCCGCAGGCTGCCATCCTTTTGGCCCTCCTTGCCCCCCTCCCCCCGGGCATCCCTGGGCGGGTGCTTGGCCCCGTTGGCCTCCTCCTTCATACGACGGTGGTACTGCTCCAGCTTCCTCTGCAGCTGGGCGATGCTGTGGGCAGACTTCTGGTTCTTCTTCTCAAACACCTGGCAGACCCACAGGAGAGACAAAGGGTCAAATTAAAGATACTGCTATAATTGCGGCATTTTCTTTAAAAAGAGGCTTGTAAACATTCAGCGCACTTGGCAGATGCAGTTATGTAGCATCATAAAAGGAGAAATCAGTGGGATGTAATTGGACTGACCTGGCGTATGCGTGCCACCTGCTGCTTGTCAGCGTTGTTGACCAGTTTGAGGTACTCTGCCACGTTCTGGTCCCTGGCTGTCTGTTCCACCTTGATCTGCTCTGTCACCTTGGGGGAGATCAACGAGTCAACACAGAGACTAACACACAGGTGGGCCCATGCAATTGCTCTCTCTTTCTCCATCTCACACACTCACCTTGAGTATCTTCTGCTGCAGGCTGTCGATGGCCAGACGGCCCTTAGTGAAGTCCAGGCCAACGCCCCCCTCGCCCCCGTCAGACACCAGGTTGGACTCAGAGCCCCCCCGCCGCATCGGTACCGGGAGGCTGAGGATGTTGTTACCATCGCTGCCACGCTCCGCCTAGACACACACACACAGAGACAGACACACACAGAGAGAGAGAGAGAGAGAGAGAGAGAGAGAGAGAGAGAGACAGAGACACAGACAGAGAGAGACACAGAGAGACACAGAGAGACAGAGAGAGACAGAGAGAGACAGAGAGAGAGAGAGAGAGAGAGAGAGAGAGAGAGAGAGAGAGACAGAGACACAGAGAGAGAGAGAGAGAGAGAGAGAGAGAGAGAGAGAGAGAGACAGAGAGAGAGACACAGAGAGAGACACAGAGAGAGACACAGAGAGAGACACAGAGAGAGAGAGAGAGAGAGACACAGAGAGAGAGAGAGAGAGAGAGAGAGACAAACACACACACAGACATGTAAGATATTGAGAATGTCACTTCAAAGAGAATGTTGTCAATTCAATGTACACTACAGTAAATGACTCATGCATGTATGATAGGACAGTATGAGCTCAGCCAAGTTTATGGTAAATCTCATAGCAACGTATAGTTAGTAAGACAGATATTGATCATTTTATTGAGTGGTAATTGTTTTATCACACTGTAATACACTGTCATCATAATCTCATCTCTTGTAATGTAAACACAAGCTCCATTTCTAGGACTGACTGACTGAGCACTTGTGTCAGTCTGTGTGCCCTCTAACCCATTCCCCAGTCTGTGTGCCCTCTAACCCATTCCCCAGTCTGTGCGCCCTCTAACCCATTCCCCAGTCTGTGCGCCCTCTAACCCATTCCCCAGTCTGTTCCCCAGTCGCCCTCTAACCCATTCCCCAGTCTGTGCGCCCTCTAACCCATTCCCCAGTCTGTGCGCCCTCTAACCCATTCCCCAGTCTGTGCGCCCTCTAACCCATTCCCCAGTCTGTGCGCCCTCTAACCCATTCCCCAGTCTATGCGCCCTCTAACCCATTCCCCAGTCTGTGCGCCCTCTAACCCATTCCCCAGTCTGTGCGCCCTCTAACCCATTCCCCAGTCTGTGCGCCCTCTAACCCATTCCCCAGTCTGTGCGCCCTCTAACCCATTCCCCAGTCTGTGCGCCCTCTAACCCATTCCCCAGTCTGTGCGCCCTCTAACCCATTCCCCAGTCCGTGCGCCCTCTAACCCATTCCCCAGTCCGTGCGCCCTCTAACCCATTCCCCAGTCCGTGCGCCCTCTAACCCATTCCCCAGTCCGTGCGCCCTCTAACCCATTCCCCAGTCCGTGCGCCCTCTAACCCATTCCCCAGTCCGTGCGCCCTCTAACCCATTCCCCAGTCCGTGCGCCCTCTAACCCATTCCCCAGTCCGTGCGCCCTCTAACCCATTCCCCAGTCTGTGCGCCCTCTAACCCATTCCCCAGTCTGTGCGCCCTCTAACCCATTCCCCAGTCTGTGCGCCCTCTAACCCATTCCCCAGTCTGTGCGCCCTCTAACCCATTCCCCAGTCTGTGCGCCCTCTAACCCATTCCCCAGTCTGTGCGCCCTCTAACCCATTCCCCAGTCTGTGCGCCCTCTAACCCATTCCGGCCTTGAGAAAAATAACTGAATAGGAGGATAGAGGACACAAGATGCATGAAACAGAGAGCTCTAATTATCCTCTCTCTGCCGACTTTGATGGCTCTACTGAGTGGCTAGAGAGGTTCGTAGCCTCTGGGTTTACAGGCGCAGCCTCTGATGCAGAAACGTCTTTGACTGTTAACTACAGGGACAGAGGATGATTGCGTAATAAACCAACTGGACTTCAGTACAACTGGACTGTCTGTAACCTGACTATATAACTACACTGTTACCTTGGCAGCCAGCAAACAAAGCCAACACACACACACATAACCACACACACACACACGGCATAGCCAGCTTGCACTCATCTATATTTTACAGGGCAGAGTCAGGGCCCCTTCTCATGTCCAACAGTAACTGATGAGATTAACACATACAGTCTCTCTCTCAGATTCCCCACACCTTTCACTCCATCCTCAGATACCCCACACCTCTCCCTCCATCTTCAGATTCCCCACACCTCTCCCTCCCTCCCTCCCTCCTCAAATTCCCCACACCTCTCCCTCCCTCCCTCCCTCCATCCTCAGATTCCCCACACCTCTCCCTCCCTCCCTCCCTCCATCCTCAGATTCCCCACACCTCTCCCTCCCTCCCTCCATCCTCAGATTCCCCACACCTCTCCCTCCCTCCCTCCATCCTCAGATTCCCCACACCTCTCCCTCCCTCCCTCCCTCCTCAGATTCCCCACACCTCTCCCTCCCTCCCTCCAACCTCAGATACCCCACACCTCTCTCTCCCTCCCTCCCTCCCTCCCTCCATCCTCAGATTCCCCACACCTCTCCCTCCCTCCCTCCCTCCCTCCATCCTCAGATTCCCCACACCTCTCCCTCCCTCCCTCCCTCCTCAGATTCCCCACACCTCTCCCTCCCTCCCTCCTCAGATTCCCCACACCTCTCCCTCCCTCCCTCCCTCCTCAGATTCCCCACACCTCTCCCTCCCTCCCTCCCTCCCTCCTCAGATTCCCCACACCTCTCCCTCCCTCCCTCCATCCTCAGATACCCCACACCTCTCCCTCCTCAGATTCCCCACACCTCTCCCTCCCCCCTCCCTCCTCAGATTCCCCACACCTCTCCCTCCCTCCCTCCTCAGATTCCCCACACCTCTCCCTCCCTCCCTCCCTCCATCATCAGATACCCCACACCTCTCCCTCCCTCCCTCCCTCCCTCCATCCTCAGATTCCCCACACCTCTCCCTCCCTCCCTCCATCCTCAGATTCCCCACACCTCTCCCTCCCTCCCTCCCTCCCTCCATCCTCAGATTCCCCACACCTCCCTCCCTCCCTCCTCAAATTCCCCACACCTCTCCCCTCCCTCTCCCTCCCTCCCTCCATCCTCAGATTCCCCACACCTCTCCCTCCCTCCCTCCATCCTCAGATTCCCCACACCTCTCCCTCCCTCCCTCCATCCTCAGATTCCCCACACCTCTCCCTCCCTCCCTCCATCCTCAGATTCCCCACACCTCTCCCTCCCTCCCTCCCCCTCCTCAGATTCCCCACACCTCTCCCTCCCTCCCTCCATCCTCAGATTCCCCACACCTCTCCCTCCCTCCCTCCCTCCATCCTCATCCTCAGATTCCCCACACCTCTCCCTCCCTCCCTCCCTCCATCCTCAGATTCCCCACACCTCTCCCTCCCTCCCTCCCTCCCTCCCCCACACCTCCTCAGATTCCCCACACCTCTCTCTCCCTCCCTCCCTCCATCCTCAGATACCCCACACCTCTCTCTCCCTCCCTCCCTCCCTCCATCCTCAGATTCCCCACACCTCTCCCTCCCTCCCTCCTCAGATTCCCCACACCTCTCCCTCCCTCCCTCTCTCCATCCTCAGATTCCCCACACAACTCTCACTCTGTCAGTACCAGTTAACTAGGTCACAAACACTATCCTGTAGCACTCGGGCCCAGGGCACAGATGGCCCCACCAGTCTGTAACCAGGCTATTCTGCCTGGGTTAGAACCTACACCCACACACACATTATTGAGTCAGTGTGGCCAGATAATTAGCTGACCCTTTTTATTTTTTATTTTACTAGGCAAGTCAGTTAAATAAGAACAAATCTTGTTTACAATGAAGGCCTAGGAACAGTGGGTTAACTGCCTTGTTCAGGGGCAGAAGGACAGATTTTTACCTTGTCAGCTCACGGGTTCAATCAAGCAACCTTTCGGTTACTGACACAACACTCTAACCACTAGGCTACTTGCCGCCCCGACAGGCAACCCTTACATGACCCCAACAAGCCTGAGGGATGAGGAACAGCAAGTGGTGACATGTCGTCTGTCCCGTCTATCACACAGACACAGTACACGCCAATTCCTGCCCACCTCATCAAATCTGGGAGATGGGGGAGATTCAAGTATGGTAACTAACATTTCTGTGTTGTCTCAGTCAGTATTCCAAAACAGAACAGGGTGGAAACTGAGTCTGAGAAAGGGAAGAGACACACCATATGTTACAAATCTACATATGGGGTGTGTTGTGTTGACTGTCCCCGGGCCAGTGCTGAACTCAGGTCAGTATTTGTCCTCCAAACAGGGCTGGTATTAAAGCCAGTCAGATTACAATTTCACATTTGTTGTGCAGATGGAGACGCGCGCGCGCACACACACACACACACACACACCAGCCTGTGCCCTCTTCCTCTCTACTCTGTCTAAACACCCAACTGAAAAAGAACACAACACACTGAAACACAACAAAACATGATGAGGCAGACACACTGAAACACAACAAAACATGATGAGGCAGACACACTGCCTGGAGAGAGATATTTGTTAGTTGTAGCGTTGTGTGTTCCATGTAGGCCAGAGCTGCTCAGCTCAGCGTGTTTCACACAGGTCACACACACACACACACATCTGAACAACGTCTCGGTACAGGAAATCACAGTATGACCTCGCCTGAGGGACAATACACACTGGCATCGATGTACTGGATTTTCTCATAAAAACTAACACAAATCAGAACAGAAGAAAAGTCAGAAACAAAGTCATTGTCTGGAGATGAACAGTTCTAGAAGAGGCTTCAGTTGGTGTGAAATTCAGGACCAAGTGGTGGTAATAGGTCGTAGGCTACTTGAGATTGTCAAACCCATTTGATAAGCCCTAGCTAGCATGGATCTGTCCTATCAGGAGAAGGGCTATTTCCAGGCCAGTGGGAGCAGAGTATTTCCTGTAGATCGTTGACAAAAAAATTACAATTAAATCTAGTTTTATCTCACCTTGTAACACATCAAAATGTGGAAAAAGTCAAACAGTGTGAATACTTTCTGAAGGCAGGTCTAAAAAGGCACACAGATAAGTGTGTGTGTGTGTGTGTGTACGCGAGCGTGTGTGTGTGCATGTGTCTGAATGAGCTGATAATTGAGTAAAAGTAGAAACTGCAGCACACACACTCTAAACCATTTGGGGGTGTGTGTGTGTGTGCGCGCGCTCATGCGCGTGAGAGAGCCTGTGAGGGAGACCGTCACAACGAGATTGGTGAGATTCAAATAAAGGGAATTGGTTTAAAGAGATGAGACGTCACAAACTATCCCCCCGGGCCGTCACTCACAGGAAGTGACCTCTCAGTGAACCCGTCATGACCCCGCCAGCCATTCTACAACAGCATTACCCAACAGCCGAATCACTACGATCTCGGACATCACAGGTGCTCTGTGAGTGAAGTAGCACTGTTGTGATACCACACCTCTGGGTCTTACACAACCTGTCCAACAGCCACCTACAGTATCCATACTTGAATCTGACACTGAGAAATCCACATAGCAGATCAGAGGGCAAGGAGATACTACCATATTGCTTACTGTAGTGTATAGCAGAACTTCCCAACTCTTTCCAATCTACATGAAGAGCTAATGGACTGCTATGGGTATAGGGGTTGTCTGTGGACTGCAGGACCAGACAGGGTTTATACCCTCCACAGTGTTGAGCGTGATACGGACTAGCCTATCCTTGGTGATTTGTGCCTCCTCAAAACACTGGAGAGGCCAGGCTCACTGCATCATTCTGTCAACCCATGGCCTTGCAAAGCACAGCACAGAATAAATGTGTTGCAAACCTACTCAACCTGCATAACAATATGTCGTCCATTTAGCAGTTACGTTCAGAACACTGCTCCCTACATCTGCTCCCAAAAAGACCTGAAATATAGGACTTCTAAATGTTTTCATGTCTATATTTTTTTAAAGCGCTGAATCATTGACGGTCCGAGACGGTCTGGTGATTGTTCTGGTTGGGTGTATATAGAAAATCATTGATTCCTGTCGTGTATTTATCCCCCTCTGGGCTACTAGTCTTCCTCTCCTCTGCTCCCACTTCCCACCTGTTCCAACTCCACTGTCTCCTAGCCTACTGTTTGTCTGCTCATTGTTTTGAACGGTTCTGCCTGCTGTGCTGCCTCTTAGCCTGGCGAGCACTGTGAATGAAAAGAGGTCCCCAGACCGATGCTTGACATGGGCAGGAGCTCAGCGGAGCTGAGTACCAGTACTTTAAATGTTATACTGCTTGAGCTCGTGTTCCTCTTATAGAATATTAGCGAAAAAGCATTGTGGAGCTCCTGCGCCTAAATATAAACAGTACCAGCACACAAAATGAGTACCGGGAACCTATTTCAGTCCAAGTCAAGCAATGCCACAGACTCGCCTGATATGATTAAATAACCGATTTTAAGGGCTGGAAATATTTAGTTGTTTGCTGGTCTGAGTGTGTGTGTGATGTGAAATTGAAGTGAAGTGTTTGAAGTGCAGCCAGCCAAAGCTCCAGGCTCTATGGGGGAAAGGGGAGCAGTAGGGACTGTGTACCCAGGGAGAGTAGCCTACTCTGGTGCAGACGAGCTATCAGGCCCCCTGGGGCTCCTCTGCAGAAGGTTGTGCCATTTCCACTGAGACGGATGCAACAAACAAACACACACTGCGCAAAGAAACACTCACACACACACACACAGACAGTAGCCACAACCCCAAGCGTATATCTGCATAGCATAATCCAGTTTAGTGTGAAATGGTAGTTGATGAGTCGATTTGAGCAGAACCGGGTTTTGACCAGATCCCAGACCCAACCAAACGGATTCGCTCTGCAGTCCGCAAACCAGCACACACACACACACACACACTTCAGGGAGAACACCCCCCCCCCCACACACACACACACACTTCAGCAAGAAAAAAAAACCTGTGTTCTGTCAACTCAGCCCTACTCTCAGGGACAGGCGAAACAGAACACTCTCTCTCTCTCTCTGAGTGTGTGTATGTGCAACAGTAGCAGCTTTACCTTTGGTTTTACACTCAACGAGCACTCACACACACTTACTAGTAAATCAGGTCAACCCCTGGGTTGGGCTAATATAGGGCTGGGCTCTGGCAGCTAAACATACCTGGGTTACTGCTACATGCCTTGACCTGCAGTGCACACACTACACACACACTACACACACAGAGTGAATGCAGGTAACACAGAACAGCCACAGACTGTACCACATGATGTTTATGGTATTTAAGCTACACTGAGCTGCTCTTCTCCTCCCCTGTGTATGAGTGGAGAGAATCTCCACTTGGATTTCTCTATAACCAGCTCAGCACTGAAGTGACTGAGGGTTTGGACGTGTGTGTGTGTGACCGTGTGTCAGGGAGTCATCCCTCCTGGGAAGCAGACTTCCTTAGACCATGTTCCAGCAGAGCGAACGAGAAAGAAAACAAAGAGAACGAGAAAGAAAACAAGAAAACAAAGAGAACGAGAGAGATGGTGAGAAATAGAGATCAAAGTATGACAGCCAATTTCTAAGCTAGAGATAACAAACTCCTCCAGTTTCTCTCAGTCTTTTTAAGTGTACAGATAAAGTCTGATGAGCCTTTAGCGGGGCTGCAGTGGAACATCAGCCCCAGAGGTCTCATTAGCACCGACTTGGACGCATCCCGGAGAGGAGTGTGTGTGTCTAATTAATCATTTAGGGTGGTTTCAAACCTAATAAAGTGACCCTGCTACCAGGCCCCGAGCAAGTAGAGCACAGCCCTCAATATCTCACTGCTAAGGGCCAAGTACATTAACACACACTCTTATAGAGACGTAAAGAGGGTGGCGACGTAAAGAGGGTGGCGACGTAAAGAGGTTGGCGACGTAAAGAGGGTGGCGACGTAGAGAGGGTGGCGACGTAGAGAGGGTGGCGACGTAGAGAGGGTCCCCAAAGCCAGGCCAGGGACAGGGTCAGCACTCAGATGGAGAGAATATGTCATGTAACAGGGACAGAGAGAGAGAGTTAGAGCGAGCGAGCCATGGGAGGTGACAAAAGAGAGAGATCCATCCTAGAAAAATCAATAGACTGTTAAGGGCCCAGTGTGGTCAAAAACAAGATTTTCCTGTTTTATATTTATTTCCAAACTATGAGGTTGGTATAATACTGTGAAAATTATGTTAATGCACTTTTAGTGTAAGAGCAGTTTGAAAAGACTGCCTGAAATTTCAGCCTGTTTTAGTGGAATGGAGTTTTGGCCTGACTGATGACATCACCAAGCGGTAATTAGTTAATAGACCAATAAGAAAGAATTCCAAACCTCTCTACCAACAAAAGCTCGTTTTCAGCTTTCCCCTTCCCACAATTTTTTGGGGGGGCAATTTGAATTGAAAACAATCACAGTAAGGTATTTAATTGTTACCCAGAAATGAGTTGATATTGAGATGAAAATGGCTGCATTGGATAACAACAGATACACACATTAATTAAAACACTGGTGGATAAATAAAGATACACAGTACACAGACATTGAACAACACACACGCACAAATCCAGGAACACACACAATTCTTGTAACATATGGGAAGAAAATGTGTCTGTCTGTACGTACGCGGTGTCGGCCTGTACGTACGCGGTGTCTGTCTGTACGTACGCGGTGTCGGTCTGCACGTACGCGGTGTCGGTCTGCACGTACGCGGTGTCGGCCTGCACGTACGTACGCGGTGTCGGCCTGCACGTACGTACGCGGTGTCGGCCTGCACGTACGTACGCGGTGTCGGCCTGCACGTACGTACGCGGTGTCGGCCTGTACCTACGCGGTGTCGGCCTGTACGTACGCGGTGTCGGCCTGTACGTACGCGGTGTCGGCCTGTACGTACGCGGTGTCTGTCTGTACGTACGCGGTGTCGGCCTGTACGTACGCGGTGTCTGTACGTACGTACGCGGTGTCGGCCTGTACGTACGCGGTGTCTGTCTCTACGTACGCGGTGTCGGTCTCTACGTACGCGGTGTCGGTCTCTACGTACGCGGTGTCGGTCTCTACGTACGCGGTGTCGGTCTCTACGTACGCGGTGTCGGTCTGTACGTACGCGGTGTCGGTCTGTACGTACGCGGTGTCGGTCTGTACGTACGCGGTGTCTGTCTGTACGTACGCGGTGTCTGTCTGTACGTACGCGGTGTCTGTCTGTACGTACGCGGTGTCTGTCTGTACGTACGCGGTGTCTGTCTGTACGTACGCGGTGTCTGTCTGTACGTACGCGGTGTCTGTCTGTACGTACGCGGTGTCTGTCTGTACGTACGCGGTGTCTGTCTGTACGTACGCGGTGTCGGTCTGTACGTACGCGGTGTCTGTCTGTACGTACGCGGTGTCTGTCTGTACGTACGCGGAGTCTGTCTGTACGTACGCGGTGTCTGTCTGTACGTACGCGGTGTCTGTCTGTACGTACGCGGTGTCTGTCTGTACGTACGCGGTGTCTGTCTGTACGTGCGCGGTGTCGGTCTGTACGTACGCGGTGTCGGTCTGTACGTACGTACGCTGTGTCGGTCTGTACGTACGCTGTGTCGGTCTGTACGTACGCTGTGTCGGTCTGTACGTACGCTGTGTCGGTCTGTACGTACGCGGTGTCGGTCTGTACGTACGCGGTGTCTGTCTGTACGTACGTGTGAGGCCAGGACCTCCTCATCAAAAAAGCCTGAAAAGATGTAATCCTCTCTTTTCTGTAATCTCACATTTAATCTAAAACCCAGAGCCAAGATTACCCAGCAGCCACCGCCCTCAACAAACACACTCTTTTAGATGGAGAGAGAAGGATGAGCACATAGAGATGGAGAGAGAGGTGGGTGAGGATAGAGAGAGAGAGAGAGAGAGAGAGGGGGATGGATAGATAGAGTAGGAGAAGAGTTGAAGAAGTGTAGCAGTGTACTCCTGTTGTAATGAGTCTTAACTCTACAGGGTTAAATCAGAGAGGGAACCCCGAGGCCTGGGGTTTTATACTGAGATTGTCATCAGACGCTTTAGCAGCCAACACACACAGTGCTCAATCACACTCCTCACACAGACAAGTGTGTTCACCGTCCTTTTGGAGAAAGACAGAGTGGGAGTGAGAAAGTTAAAGAGAGAGAGATAGAAAGAGTGACAGGTAGTAGCAAAGCTGCATTCCACACCTCACACAACACAGACCCTCCATGGCAGGCACAGGACACACACACACACACGTGTCAGAGGTCTTAGGAAAGCAGTTCACCGACTAGGCGTCCACATCCGAAAATGTGCCAGAGGAACCAATGGGCAGAAAATTGATCTTGCTTGCTCTCTTTAACACACACGCCACTCCCCTGCGTGTTACGTAATCTACACTGATCTAGTCAACTCAATCTCTGAGCCTGGCTGTGTGTGTGTAATGGTACAGTAGATTTCACACTCTCACGCTAATCTAGTGGGAGTAGCTCGCTGATATGAACCAGCTGTATTCCTGTGTGTGTTTGTGAATCAGTGGAGGCTGCTGAGGGGAGGATGGCTCATAATAATGTCTGGAATGGAGTGTAATGGATGGAAACCATGTGTTTGATACTATTCCATTTACTCCATTCCAGCCATTATTAGGAGCCGTCCTCCCCTCAGCAGCCTCCACTGGTGTGAATAGGCTGTGTGCACACACACACACACACACGGGTCAGCAGTCAGCAGGCTAGAGTGTTTAATGCTTTATAATATGACTGCTGGGCTGTATGGACATTAATTGAGTCAATATTATAGTCGGCAACAATTTGGATCTTCACACAAGCTTCTACAGGTGGAGATTGGTTAGATAATGACTGACTAAAAAGATCAGGTCCGCTCTGAGCCGGTGGTATAATATGTTAAGGCAGCTGTGTGATACAGAAAATCATTTGGATGAGTGAGTGTGTGTTAATACGAGGCTGTGTTACTCACTGTACCCGGAATCTCTGTTAGTCTGTCAGTCCACTGTAGGCTTAGCTCACTCTCAACCACTAATCCAACACACACACACACACACAGAGAGAGAGGGAGAAGGGAAGATCGAGGGCTAGAGAAATTCCTAAAAAGATGTGCCAACTAGTATTCTGCCAATCTGGTCCCAGATATGTATAGCTTCAGCTAAGTCTTCTGACTATCGAGAGGAGAGGAGACAGGCCGCTAGCTAGTAGCTACTTTAGTGCATTAAATCAAACCCCTGTTTGCTCTGACTAGATTCCCTCTTCATCTCTTCCTCCCACAACACGCCACTCTGCCTGAGGACTCTCTCTCCTCTTCTCTTCTCCCCTCCCCCCCAATTGCTATAACTCTGTCCTCATTCCCAGAAAGATCCTAGCCCAAAGACCATGGATAACCCATATCCTACCCACCAACTCACACAACTCAGGGCGAGTCCATGAATACGGTACACACACAGACAGAGAGAGAGAACAGTTGATGTCACAGAGACAGGATAAAGAGAGAGAGACAGAACAGTTGATGTCACAGAGACAGGATAAAGAGAGAGAGAGAGAGAGCGGGAGAGAGAGAGAACAGTTGATGTCACAGAGACAGAATAGAGAGAGAGAGAGAGAGAGAGAGCGGGAGAGAGAGAGAACAGTTGATGTCACAGAGACAGGATAAAGAGAGAGAGAGAGAAAGACAGAACAGTTGGTGTCACAGAGACAGGATAAAGAGAGGTAGAGAGAGAGAAAGACAGAACAGTTGATGTCACAGAGACAGGATAAAGAGAGAGAGAGAGAGAGAGAGAGAGAGACAGAACAGTTGATGTCACAGAGACAGGATAAAGAGAGAGAGAGAGAGAGAGAGAGAGAGAGAGAGACAGAACAGTTGATGTCACAGAGACAGGATAAAGAGAGAGAGAGAGAGAGAGAAAGACAGAACAGTTGATGTCACAGAGACAGGATAAAGAGAGGGAGAGAGAGAGAGAGAGAGACAGAACAGTTGATGTCACAGAGACAGGATAAAGAGAGAGAGAGAAAGACAGAACAGTTGATGTCACAGAGACAGGATAAAGAGAGGGAGAGAGAAGCTTTAGAGCAACACCCCCAAAGTGAATAAATGCCTTTGAGCATCATTCATGCACAGAGACAGAGAGAGAGGAGAAAAGGGAAGCGAGAGAGGGGGGGGAGAATGGGGAGCATAGAAAGATATCAGCGGCAAAGCCTGTATAAGATTGGGGGGTGGGGAAGGGGTGAGACTTCTGTGGTTGCCCTGACAACAGAAGGGAACGACAGCTGCTAGGCTACCCCTCACCACAATGCCCATTGGAGCGTCTCAGAGACTAGGGACCCATAATTCAATACATTGAGGCCTTTCCTCTCCCTCCTTCGAGCAATTTCAGTGATTGGACACTAGTATGAGGTATGTGTGCTCTCTAATTGAGGTGGTCAGATTGTAGACATGAATACTGTATGCAGCCAGACTGAAACAGTGTCTGTATGTAGCATGATGCCCTGGGAAACAGCAGCAACATTAAATGAGAACTCAAGAGCTTGTTGCCTTGAGGCTGGCTCATTTAATCACCTATTGTAGAACTATTGTCATGTTTTTTGTTTTTTTTTGGTCTGAGAGCACACTGTTTTTTATCTGTTTTTTTTATTCTTTAAAACAACAACAACAACAAAGACAATACTAATGGCCGCTCCCACCGTGGTCGCTCTGGTCAGTGGGGGTGCTCGCCCCCACCCGCCCCGAGATGCCGAGCCCTAAAGGATTTTCATAGGGCGGGGAGAACCAAGCCCTGCCCGACCACCGGGCAGGCATGGAAGCGAGCGCAGCCATCACCAGGGCCGGCACACACCTCTCACAGCATGAAACCAAAACACAAAACATAAATAGTCAAATGCAAAACATACAAATTCCCATCCCCACCTCAAACATTTATACTGTACATTTGTGTATAAAATTATTCCAACACTCATCAATTCCACCCTTCAGACATCCACAGATCAACACATCTTTCCCAGTAAATCACCATTCTACCATTTCCTCTTCTAATGCATCCCTCCATTCTCCCATGGTGTCTCATTAGGAACCTCCCCATCACTCTACCATGGTGTCTCATTAGGAACCTCCCCATCACTCTACCATGGTGTCTCACTAGGAACCTCCCCATCACGCTACCATGGTGTCTCACTAGGAACCTCCCCATCACTCTACCATGGTGTCTCACTAGGAACCTCCCCATCACTATACCATGGTGTCTCATTAGGAACCTCCCCATCATTCTACCATGGTGTCTCACTAGGAACCTCCCCATCACTCTACCATGGTGTCTCATTAAGAACCTCCCCATCACTCTACCACGGTGTCTCATTAGGAACCTCCCCATCACTCTACCATGGTGTCTCACTAGGAACCTCCCCATCACTCTACCATGGTGTCTCACTAGGAACCTCCCCATCATTCTACCATGGTGTCTCACTAGGGACTTGAACCTCCCCATCATTCTACCATGGTGTCTCACTAGAGACTTGAACCTCCCCATCATTCTACCATGGTGTCTCACTAGAGACTTGAGTGTTTAGAGCGTTGGACTAGTAACCGGAAGGTTGCAAGTTCCAATCCCTGAGCTGACAAGGTACAAATCTGTCATTCTGCCAGGCAGTTAACCCACTGTTCCTAGGCCATCATTGAAAATAAGAATTTGTTCTTAATTGACTTGTCTAGTTAAATAAAGGTTAAAAAAGGGGGGGACAAAAGTGTCTCATTAGGAACCTCCCCATCATTCTACCATGGTGTCTCATTAGGAACCTCCCCATCATTCTACCATGGTGTCTCATTGGGAACCTCCCCATCATTCTACCATGGTGTCTCATTGGGAACCTCCACATCATTCTACCATGGTGTCTCATTAGGAACCTCCCCATCATTCTCCCATGGTGTCTCACTAGGAACCTCCCCATCATTCTCCCATGGTGCCTCACTAGGGACTTGAATCTCCCCATCATTCTACCATGGTGTCTCACTAGAGACTTGAACCTCCCCATCATTCTCCCATAGTGTCTCACTAGAGACTTGAACCTCCCCATCATTCTCCCATGGTGTCTCACTAGGGACTTGAACCTCCCCATCATTCTCCCATGGTGTCTCACTAGGGACTTGAACCTCCCCGTCATTCTACCATGGTGTCTCACTAGGGACTTGAACCTCCCCATCATTCTCCCATGGTGTCTCACTAGGGACTTGAACCTCCCCATCATTCTCCCATGGTGTCTCACTAGGGACTTGAACCTCCCCGTCATTCTACCATGGTGTCTCACTAGGGACTTGAACCTCCCCATCATTCTACCATGGTGTCTCACTAGAGACTTGAACCTCCCCATCAACAACATTTCTGCTGAAATTGCCCCAAAAAGAAACATTTTACCCAAGAGCACAATGATATTTCCTATTGGCTGACTGTGTCCTTCAAATCCTCCAGCAATAGCTGGCAGGTCCAACACCACCCTGATATTATGGCATAACAACCATGCCTGGACCTGACTCCAAAAACAAGCCAGCGATGGACAATGCCAAGAGAGATGCTCTACTAATTCTGTTTTCTGCATGGCGGAGTCTGCACCGGTCTGACTGTTGAATACCCCATATACTGAGCATTCTGTTTGTAGTGAGATTTTAATATAATAGCTTAAATTGAAAATAACAAATTAATGCATCAATTGTTGTTTTGTACTGTATATCAGTTCATAAACCCGATGACATGGTATTGGGACATCGAAAATCTGTTCCCAACTATCTTGAATTTTATGCGGGATAGTTGTCAACCCTCTTGACTGTGAAACTGATACATTTCACGATTTATATTCATTTTTATCACGCATTTATGATATTTAATTAGTGACAAACTATACTGAACAAAAATAGAAACGCAACATGTAAAGTGTTGGACCCATGTTTCATGAGTAGAAGTTAAAGATCCCAGAAAATTTCCATATGCACAAAATTTCGATAATATCTCTGAAATTTTGGGCACAAATGTATTTACATCCCTGTTAGTGAGCATTTCTCCTTTCTCCACAACACAATGCCACATATGTCTCTTGGTATCCTGACTGCAGGAATGTCCACCAGAGCTGTTGCCAGAGAATTGAACGTTAATATCTCTACCATAAACTGCATCCAACGTTGTATTAGAGAAGAGATTTAATGCCTTGATATTTAATAGTTTTAGCCATCCAAACTCATATTCATTATATAAATAGATCTGTTTAACTTTCTTGATTTCCATTCTAAATTAAATTAAATGGTTTTTGCTCACATTGCTTTTTCAAGTTCTCTCCTAGAGTCGGTAGAGACATGAATAGATACTGATTAATTCTCTCATATCACAGTGTCTTTTTCCCATAGACTGACAGGTGTTTCCCTTTCCATGGTTTCAAGATCCAATCTGTTTTGTATCAAAATTGATAGTTGCAAGATCATTCAACTTTTCAGGAATGTGAACATGAAGCACATCAACAGCACCATCCACCCAGGTAATCAGGAGACCACATAGCTATTTAAAGTTGGTGACTTTTAGAGACCCAATCCGTAATATAGTACACTTATCATAGTTGGGTTTTAATCCAGATAAACTGGAAACATTATCCAGGTCCTCAATAAGACCGTTCAGGGTTAAAGATTGTGGACTCAAGAAAAAACTTGAATCATCAGCATACATTGATACCTTTGTTTCTAATCCATTCATTTCTAACCCTTTCATTTTATAATTGGATCAGATTTTTATAATTAACTATTCAATGGCCATTGATGCACATGGTGAAAGAGGGCAACCCTGTTTTACACCTCTTAACAATTCAACATTCTCAGAGAAATAACCATTATTTATCATTTTACATAAAGGAGTGTTATACACGTGACGTTTACCCATTTTACAAGAGATTCTCTAAAATTGAAATAATCCAGGCACTTATAAATAAATTAAAGCCATACTTTTATTGAAGGCTTTCTCAAAAATCTGCTATAAAAATGATGCCTGGTTTCCCTGCATTCTGATAGTTTTCAATTATTTCTAATGTCTGTTATCTCCAATAGATCCTCAAACAATACTTTTTTCACTTTTGGCACCATAGAAAAGGATACCAGAAAGTCATCAATCCAACTAGCTTGATATTTCCTAATGGCTGAAGACCAAGAGGCCATTAAGGCCTTTGGAATGTGCCATCAGCCACTTCTCTCTCCAATGCACTGGCCCTGAGGACACAGTAAATTGCACTCACAACACACTGTTTAATGGCCAGTTACTACACTGCCAAAAACAGCTCAGCAATAAACACGCGCACAAACACGCAAACTCACACATACACTCGCTCTCTTACTCATACACTCACTCATACACTCACTCACTCGCGCTCACACACACACACTCTTTTTATTCCTGTGTCGAGTTGGAATAAGACCTCAGGTAGTAAAATTCCAGTCTTTACCTGAGTGGAGCAGGCTGGGAAAAACACAGCCTTAAGAAACTTACTCTGCCCAAGGGCAGACTTCCAGGGAGTAACTTCTCTAGTTAAACAGAGGAGAAAGGACAGAAACATATTCTACCCATAAACTTCTGACATGCGGCACTATACTTCATACATATACACACAGACACACAATGCGACAGTACACCACACACACACACAGTGAAGCTGACCTTTGTGTAATCAGTACTTAAGATGGAAAGACTAGCGAGGCACTAATGAATAAATAACATCCAACCTTAATAACACTCCATCAATCACACGCCTGTCTGACTGTCTGTGTCTGTCTGCGTCTGTCTGCTTGTCTGTGCCTGTCTGCCTGCCTGTTTGGCAGATTAGAATTTGAGCATCTCTGTTGATGTAAAGGGTTTGAAAGTTTCATCTCTCTGAAATCCCTTTATATTCAGTGAAATGTGCCAGCTTCAGTCAGTGTGTTATCAAATATGAATGAGTGGGGGTGGTGGCTGAGCAGAGGGACACATTTTTTATATGACAGATGCCAAATGGACACACACTGACTGTTGAGTGCTGCTGGCTACAACATGTGTGTGTGTGTGTGTGTGTGTGTGTGTGTGTGTGTGTGTGTGTGTGTGTGTGTGTGTGTGTGTGTGTGTGTGTGTGTGGTCATCATCACCAGTAATAACAACAACATATGGATTTGTCTTCCATAATGTAAATGCTAGTCTGCGGATGTTAAATCTAGGCCACTTCCCTTCAAACTGCAAAACATGTCAACTATCCCGTAATGAAAATATGGGGCATGTGTAGTGGGGAGGGTGAAAAGTGTATGTTCTGTCTCTCAGCCTCTCCTCTCCCTGCTCTGTAGTCTGTTCCAGCCACGATTATGCCGTCCCTGTTGACTCACAGGCAAGCCGCCACTCTCCAGCCATGCTAATTAACGTATGGATGGCTGGCGAGAGCCCGGGAGTCCCCAAACGCTCCTTTCCACTCCAGTAGCCGTTACCGACAAAGGGTTTCCACTGTCAGATAGAATATGTGGAATATGCCAGTGCCATCCCCCTGCTTTCCCCTTGACTCTTCATCACAAAAGCTGCATCCTCTCCCCTATGCCTTCCCTCTAGAAGGGATATATAGCTGAATACCAGCTAGACCCCTGACTACATACCGTTCTTTACATGTTCACTCTTTCATCCAATCATTGAGGGGGGGGGGGGGGGTTGTCATATACTAGGATAAATAGCTCGATGTAGTTCTGCATAGCCTATCCCCTAAATGGGTCATGGTATGGGAATCAGCTATCAGTGTCGTTGTTTGTGCTAGAAGTATAACTCGTCACTGTATCTCACCCACGACATTACAGTTAAGAATGAACACAAACACCAGGGACAAAACAACTATACCGTTGCAAACTATTTAGTGTTGGAATGACCGTATAAAGCAACGCGTTTAGGGGCCACGTCCACCACAAACATCTGGCTGCACATTCGCTCCCGAAAAAACAATTGGGGTAAAGGAACCGAATGACTAAAACCTACTTCGTAAATTTGTTCAACAGCTGTTGTGTTAATGCACTTGACAGAGAGGTCGCACGCAATAGCTACGTGGTTTGTGAAAAAAAACCTGCTGTTGCCTTCAATGAAACACCTGCCCAGCAGTACAAATCCTTGACTAACCGGGTTATACCTGTCTGTCAAAACAACAGATAGAAACACTGAGTGTATAAATAACACATTCAGTTAGACATATGTTGGCTAGATACAAAAAAATCTAAAGCAATAAAGAAATGACCACAATTTACAAACAGCCTATCTTTAATTATGGAATTATCTGAAAAGATTCCTAAACATGTCCTGTTGCAATTAACTACAGTCTCACATTGTGTAATGGATATGCTGCACATCATTTCCAAATCAAGTCGCCCCAACACTTGGGACTCCACGATGGACCGGTTCCGAACTCACCGATAAGGTATAGCCCAACACTTGGGACTGCACGATGGAACGGTTCCGAATACACCGATAAGGTATAGCCCAACACTTGGGACTGCACGATGGAACGGTTCCGAACTCACCGATAAGGTATAGCCCAACACTTGGGACTGCACGATGGAACGGTTCCGAACTCACCGATAAGGTATAGCCCAACACTTGGGACTGCACGATGGAACGGTTCCGAACTCACCGATAAGGTATAGCCCAACACTTGGGACTGCACGATGGAACGGTTCCGAACTCGACTATCAGTCACCGATAAGGTATAGCCCAATACTTTGTAAACTACGGTTAGTTGGGAATGGGATAATTCACATAGAGACAACTGGTTGTTGCTGCCGATTTGTCCACTACAACCGCCACGAAGAAGTGATTGTACGCTACCGAATAACAAACGTGACAAATGTTGGCGAGCTCTACAGACGCAGTCAGATACGTGACAAGTCTCCGTCATTCCACAGACGATGTGATCAGGAAGGCATATTTACCATTTCGCCGCAGATGTTATATCTCTCTACTTCTGATGAACTTGTATCGGCACTGGGCATAGTCCCGTACGTAGTTTGGTCCGTGAATGTGGACTTGACGTTCCACTACAAAAGCAAAGTTACAAACTGTCCATCGCGCTCACGCCGTCCAGGTCCGAGAGCTGTCACTCACTACTGTCACCCACCACAGTTGTCGGGTGATCAGTGTCTCCGGAGGTAATCTGCTTCAGAAGCACAGGACTGAGTGGGAAGCCACTAGACTCCTCCCACTACTCCAGAAGGGAGGGGGTTCAATTCATTGATATATTTAACCTACACAATTATGACTTGCCCATGTAATTAATAACCCGTTAGGACTCTGAATTAACCTCACAATCATGTATCTAAAATCTATGTTTTTAACTGTAGCCAGAGTTGAGTTGGGTGAGAGTGTGTTGCCTATGTTGAAATAAGCAACCATCCACGATAAGAAATAGGAATATGTAGTAAGTAGCCTAGAAATGGAGAGAAGGCATCAAATGTCAGTCTTCCCATACACATGTTGCTGCCCATGTGACGACCTGACATTTTACTAATGGCATGTCGAATTAATATAGCGCTAGATACAATGAAGGTCATTGTCATTTTCCACCGAATGCGAGATGTCCATTTAGTGCGATCCTGGTCACAGTGGCCGCGCCTCATGACCTCCCTGATAACTGATATCATCAAGCGTCCGCACCAGTCGGTGACTGGCACATCTTTGTTCTAGAATATTGGTTCCCGAAATAATATCCTATTGGTGAGCCAACTGGTAAATGCAGAGGTCTTTTACTTACTCAGTTATAAAGAATTATTATCACTTTACAAGGTCCCTGTAACACCTAAAGATTTTGCAATAGTTTTAGATGCCATTCCCTCAGGTGTTGCTCTGTTATTCAGGAACGTGTCAAGACCTGACCCTCAGAGCCTACCTTCTATTGACCCTGTTGACTCATCAGTAGGAAAGATTTGTTCATCTTTTGCTCCATTCAACAACAGAGCGATACGATCCTTGTTTCAGCAGGACGTTGTATCTATACCTTATGTCATGCCTTATTGGAACGGTTTTATTGATAATATCTGTTGGAAAAAAGTTTAGATGTTGCCACACACATACCTACTTGTTAACAAAATGAAGGAAGTTTCCTTTAAAATTATTCATAAATATTATCCTGCCAACCACTACATGAAGAAGTTGAAGAGAAACATAAACTCAAATTGTACCATTTGACCACCCAGAAACGGTGTTGCATCTTTTTTGGCATTGTATTCATGAAATTAATGTAAAACTGTGGCAAGACATCAGTAGATTTATAATTGAACACATTTTATGAAGATTTTACACTATTGTGGAGAGGTGTACTGCTTAGATTCTACGATAGAAATAAGTTGAAACAATTTTAGGTAATTAATTGCATTATACTTTAGGCCAAATTTCATATTCGGAAATGTACATTTACAAACAAAACACCACATTTTATTACCTTAAAAAAATACATGTAAGTATATTTTAAGACAATGAAATACTCTACTAACAAAAAAGTGGTTAGAATTGTAAGTGTAGGTCTGTCTGTCCCTTTAGGTACTTGTGTAGCCTAGTGGTTAGAGCATTGGACTAGTAACCAAAAGGTTGCAAGTTCAAATCCCTGAGCTAACAAGGTACAAAATCTGTCGTTCTGCCCCTGAACAGGCAGTTAACCCACTGTTCCTAGGCCGTCATTGAAAATAAGAATTTGTTCTTAACTGTCTTGCCTAGTAAAATTAAGGTAAAAATGTGATGTTGTACCGCCTAGCCCCACCCCTATCCCCGCCCAAGTGTCCTTTGTAAAGTCTTTATATATACTTGTGTTACCCCATGTAAAAAATAAAGACTGCCACATCTTTCCACAGAACCCTCAACATTGCCCCATGTAGGTGCTTTACTGCATGCATGTGTGCTACAGAGATCGGCTTGGTAAAATAGCTGATAAATATCGAGAATGTCTATAGTGAGTTAAGTGAGGCAGCCTTGGCCTAAGCATGTCACCCTTTGGAAGAGGTAGTGGATACCCCATCATTGTCTCCAAGGATAAAGGTCCCCATAAATAATTCAATAAGAAAATCTCTTTTGTTGTGTCATCCATTTTTAAAGACACAGTTGGCAGCCCACTGTGCTGCTGGCTAGCTGATTAGTCCAGTAGCTGTGTCGGTGACCCAGGCCCAGGAGGCTGTTGTTATTTTACTGTCCATGAACAGAACAGCGCATTTCATCCTCAGCTTATTCATATGCAGCCTCCTACCTGGTAAACCAGCTATAACAAACCTGATCAGTAAGCAAACACATACATATGCACATAGGCTTACATATTGGAGGTGGAATCACCTCATTGATTTGAGGCAGAGAGATGATGAGGATTGCACTGAACTGCACACACTGTATAAAGGTGGATGTCGGTTGTGAATAACAGATAGGCCTACACGCGCATGCGCACGCACACACAAATGCGCGAACTCACGCATGCACACACACACACACCCATAATCACACAGTATATGAAAATGTTAGCCAAGGAGGGAATATATACAATAAAATGTATTAATTGATTTTAGGCAGACAGATAACGGCGATCGGATTGCAGTTTCATACATTGAACAAATGTGTGAAAGTACTGCCTAAGTGTGAGTAACACACACACACACACACACACACACACACACACACACACACACACACACACACACACACACACACACACACACACACACACACACACACACACACACACCCTGGATTGATACCCTAGACTCCCAACGTGCCTGTGGAGTCAGATGTGTGAAGGTAAGACTGGGCTGGCAGAATGAGAGCAGCTCCTCTGGTGGCCAGTAGAAAGAGAGAGAGAGAAAGAATACTGAATGAGTCACGCAGCCGTTAATCGCCTTAACGACCGGGCCGGTGACAGGTAGACGTTCTGAGACTGAATGAATCACCTTGGAGGGAGAGAACATCACCTGGCACAGAGGGCACGGTGGGCACAGAGAGGGGTGGCATGAGTGCCAAGATGGGATCCGATGGAATCTGGCTCTGGAGTAATTCATCCATTAGATACAGAGTCGATTGGAGAAGGGAGAATATGTTGATACATTTGGTGAGGGTGAATCATTAATAAGTTATTTACATGCTGAATATCAGAAATACTGCAGCCAGAGACCGTACAATTCCTTCAGGTGAGTAGTCATCATGATTTGTTTACCTTGTCACTCTCAACACAGGCTGAAAACAGCCCCTAGCCTGGCCCCACCTAGCCCCTTCACTGTTGGCAGATCTGAAGAAACCAGGTAAACAACATGGTGATGATCTATCAAGCCCTCAAATGGGTTTATGGGAGCTTCAACCATATTGCTTCCATCTATTTCTAGAAACACAAAATAGACTTTTTGAGTCGGCAGGTATCCTAGCGGCGAGTTTGAATCCCAGAGCCGACAAGGTGAATAATCTGTCTGTTTCCTTGAGCAAGGAAATGAACCATAATTGCTCCAGGGTCGCTGTTTATAATGGCAGACCCTGGCCATGACCCCACTCTCCGAGGGTGTCCCAAGGGGGAGTTGGGATATGCAACAAAAAAACATTTCCAATTCACACAGTGTATAATACACACTTGTACATGAAATAGAACAAATATAAGACCCACCAAATTATTAGTAGTAGTACTATAAATAAGGTCAGAGAGATAGAGGGGTTTTTGGGATTGGGGACAGATCTCGCTGCTTTGCTCAGACCATTTAACTAATCCACTTCTAGTCCATTATCACCAATGTAGGCCTGTTGATTAGTTCAAATGTGTTTGATTTATAATGAGGAATGGAATGTTAATTTGGTCTAAATTGGTGTTTGGCTGCATTGATTTCTCTTGGAGCACCATGTGTGCCCAGAGAGAATAGCTTTAGAACAAACACGGATGCACGCACGCACGCACGCACGCACACGCATGCATGCAAACACACACATGCAAACACACACATGCACGCACACCCACAGTCTGCTCATTTAACCCACTTTAACCCACTTTGAATTGAGCACTAATCAGAAGTTCACCAGCCATGAAACTCTAGTACAGCTACAACACTGGTCTCAACGGCAAAACCAAGTCAATGTTTATTCCTTGCGCCGCTCTCTCCCTTTCTACTGCTTTCTTAATCACACAGAAGTCTCATCCCTCTGAGGGCTGAACTACCTGCAGTGTGTTGGCTCTTTATAAATACACACACTCTCCTTTGCAGCAATATCTTATAGAAATGGCACTAGTGGTCTCGCTTGATAGTCCAGCTCCTTGGAGTTGATCATCCGATTACCCAGAAAGAAAAGATTGTCCAGGAATATTGACTTTGCATAGGGAGACAGTGGGCTATAGTTCATCTGGTGTGTCCTCGTGCGTGTGCTGTTTATCGCAAAGACTGCCATTGTTTTACTTCCCCCTGGTGTTCGTTCTACACTTCCTGCGCCACTTCCTGTCTCTGTCCCAGACGTCACCCCAATCTGACCCCTACCTTCCCACGTGGTTGCGGAAGGGAATATTGAGGTGGAGTTATGGAATGTTGATGTAGGGATCTGGAATGTTTTGATGGGATCCTAATGAAGCCTCTATAAGGGTCATACTGGCTCATAACTGACCCCAAAGCTGCCCTCTCAACACCGGAGTGTGTGTGTGTTTGTGCGTGGGTGATTGTATGATAATCTTACGAAGAACAAGGAAATTGAAACGAACAGACAATTCCCCCTGGTAAGGCATTGGAACAGACTGCTCTGAGGAACTCTGTCCCTTCTCCTTCCTGTGTGACTCAGTGAGATGCCAGGGCCAGATTAGGTCACACACACACACTCTCTCTCTCTCTCTCTCTCTCTCTCTCTCTCTCTCTCTCTCTCTCTCTCTCTCTCTCTCTCTCTCTCTCTCTCTCTCTCTCTCTCTCTCTCTCTCTCTCTCTCTCTCTCTCTCTCTCTCTCTCTCTCTCTCTCTCTCTCTCTCTCTCTCTCTCTCTCTCTCTCTCTCTCTCTCTCTCTCTCTCTCTCTCTCTCTCTCTCTCACACACACACACACACACACACACACACACACACACACACACACACACACTCCCTGTTTCAGTCCTGTGTGCACCATTGTGTGTATGGAGTACATGTGACAGAGAGTGAGTGTGACAGTGTTTGTGACAGTCTGTGTGACAGCTTCCCTAATGTTGACGCAGCAACGCGGGTACTCTGAAAAGATTCAGTATACTGAGGCAGAGTGAACAACACACACACACACAAACACACTCTCTCTCTCTCTCTCTCTCTCTCTCTCTCTCTCTCTCTCTCTCTCTCTCTCTCTCTCTCTCTCACACAAACACACACACACACACACACACGGTCCTTGTCTCTCAGTAATTGGGGCAGTGTGGTTGAACTGGTTTGTGAGGACCTAATCCTACACCCTAGTTCTGTTCAGAAGAAAAACAACCTCATCTCTCTCAAACCCTTATGCGTCATTCTGCATACCCCTTAAAACACTCTCTTCCCCCTCCTCCACCATCTCTTTCTCTTGCTCTCTCTCTCTCTAAAATCAATCTCTTCTCCCGGTCCGTCCGTCCGTCCGTCCGTCCGTCCTTCTGTCTGTCCGTCTCTGTCTCTCGTCTTACTTAACAAGTTTTACATTAGTGGAGAGGAAGCTATACTGCTTCCTCTCCACTAATTTCTGATACAAGCTGTTGATTTTAGACTCAGTGAGAACACACACACACACACACACACATCCACTGTTTCTATGGAGGGATTGCTCTGACAAACCTATCAGTCTCATCGGCCTCATACCTCAGCGATGTGTAATAACAGAGGCTACTTTCTGACTGGCAGACATTATTAAACACACTCAGAGGACAGACTGGGACGAATCAACACTGGCGTGCTAAAATTACATTATAAGTCACAACAAGACTGTACTAAACTGGAATGGCAGGCCTATTTGTGGGGACCAGCAAGGAGAGACTGTAGAGAGGAAAGGGCAGGGAGTGGAATAGACAGAAACTACCTCCTCTCTCTCTCTTCTTCTTCCCCTTCTCTTGTCCTCTCTCCCTCCTTTCCTGTTGGACCCCCTGCTTCCCCCAAACAGCTCTCCTTTTCAGCCAGATATCACGCTATTGAGAAAGCCCCT